>NC_083484.1:2960000-3017500 GCF_030014155.1 Tachysurus vachellii
TGATGTGATAATGGGATGATGTTGATGTAAAAACTGTTTTTTTAAACATTTATTTAAAATTTATGGAGCCTTAGTTGTAACAGTTAAAGATTCCCAATCCAGAAAGGTCTGGACAGTGAACTTGTGATCTATAAAATGCTGTGTTTTTAAAGTGAGAGAGAGCGAGAGAGAGAGATAGAGATAGAGACAGAGGGACAGAGAGAGACAGAGAGGGTTTTAATTGCAGCTTTAATGTAATTGAAAACAGGAGCTTGTCTTTGTTCCACAAAATTAAATCTAAAAACTATAAACCGTTAAAATGCACAATGTTTTGTGCTTTAATAAATTAAACATAGGTTTAGTTGGAAAATTGCTGTGATATAACAGAATGACACGCTCCAGACCTGCTGTTATACAAAAATAATGCACTTTAGGGAGGTAGCCACGCATCATGAATAAAATGCAATGTGCTTTGTCAGTCTGTATTTTTTATCGCCGTGTTTTTCACGGCTTAAAGGCATACTCTTGATTTAACACCTGAAACTTTCAAGAGCAAACAGGTAATCTCAAACAGCATGTAGTAATCTCAATAACTGTCAAAAAAAGCCATTTAAATATTCGTTGGCCTGGATTCGGGTTTACAGGAGTGATTAGAGTGCACAGGGCTGGAGTTCAAATGTTTGGAGTTTCACTGGTGATATATGGAAGCCTTTTTCTGAATATGAATTTTAAAGTTGCTTGGGTGACTTTAGTTGACTTTAGCACTCCACTGTGCTCAATCTTACACCATTTACGTCTTTCAAAGTCAACCTTAGGTTTTTGTTTTTTTTTTTCACGGACGTTCATCTCTTCCTCCTATCACTAGCCGAGACAATACAGCAAATGATTAACTCCAGCACACATTTGTCATCATAGCTGCATTAAGAGTGTCTCTGCTTTTCTTCATTTTTTGGCCCAGCTAGTGTTAAGTGCTTGGTCAGGAACACTGAAGCAGAGCACACCCAGTTTTAACATTTCCACTGGTACGTAGTTGACATCATTATGACAGTTCACACAAAACCCTGATTAATTATGTTACTGTATATAAGAGAAAAACTAACTGAACTGTTCCTGCAGGATATCACACCAAATGTTTGGTCATTAAAAACAAGATGTCATCAGATTCTCATTGTCAATTTATAGTAACATTTTCCTGCCTTTCAATTTGTTCTGGATAAATAACCGTTATACAAACACACTTGTTTTTTTTTAATGTTCCCTATTAAGTAAACTTTATTTTATTCACTCAAAAAAAACAACAACTACATCCTCACTCAATGAGGAGGTTTAGCTTAAAGAACAGGAAGCTATGACATGTGAGTTCAGTCTGGAGGTGAAACAATAAAGCTGTTTAACTATGACTCATGCAGCCTGATTTTAGATGTAATCTCAATCCTGTCCTGTTCTTTGAGTATTATCAGAGACTGTAGCATGGAGGAAGTACTTAAGAGTTGTAAAAGCCAGAAACAGCATGTAGAATGAAAGAAGTTTGAATCCAGTTCAACTTATAAGGTTTTCACATCACAGTTTATTTGAAGTTTTAATCTGACGCATCTCTTCGTATTGATCATTAAATTACATTTGGATCAAAGAAAATGTCAAATCTTCGACTGATTCATTCCATCACTGAAAAGAACACAAGAAAACATTCCAACACTGATTCAGTTCAGTAGAAGACATTGTCCAGAACCGGACTGATTCAGTTCAGCAGAAGAAGACATTGTCCAGAACCGGACTGAATCAGTTCAGCAGAAGACATTGTAAAAAACAAGATTGATTCAGTTCAGAAAAAGACATTGTCCAAAACAAGACTGATTCAGTTCAGCAGAAGACATTGTCCAGAACTGGACTGATTTAGTTCAGCAGAAGACATTGTCCAAAACAAGACTGATTCAGTTCAGCAGAAGACATTGTCCAGAACTGGACTGATTCAGTTCAGTAGATGACATTGTCCAGAGCTGGAATGATTCAGTTCAGCAGAAGACATTGTCCAGAGCTGGAATGATTCAGTTCAGCAGAAAACATTGTCCAGAACAAGACTGATTTAGTAGAATACATTGTCCAGTACTGTCTCAATTCTAAAGAAATTCAGAACAGTGTTCAGCTAGAATCTGACTTGTTTCAAAAGAGAACATTGTAAGGATCAGGACTACTTCAGCTCAAAAAGAAGATATTGTATAGAACTGGACTGATTCGATTCAGTAAAGGACTTTGCACCGGACAACTCCGATTATTTTCAATTCTTTTCACTCTTTTCACCTGGATTAATTTTGGATAAACTCATTGTTCGGAACACTAATTCGCACAACTAATTCTCTTCAGTAGCAGATATTGACACAGGATATGTTTAGTTTAGAAAACTAAGCTTCTGGTTTATCTTCTGGATGCACTGTACAAACAACAAAACACATTTCTGGTTGTGTTTGTGTATATAGATGTTTAGTGTTGATTACATCCATCACTCTGTCTCTGTCACTCAGGTAATCTCTCCAAGACTTGCACAGCAGAAGGCTGGACTGAGGTGCACCCCATAATGATTGCTGTGAATTGTGGTTACAATCTCAATGGCACCGTCGATGACGTAAGTCTGAGTTGAATGTAACACTTCTTTTTTTTTTCTCTAAAGTGAGTGGCTTTAGAAAACATATATTAGAAAAATGACCAAAAACTCCTTAACACAAGTTTCACCTTTGCCTTTAGAAGCTTGAGATCTTATGTTCGAGAGAACGCACACACACAGCATGGAAACCATTTCTTTTTCTTCATAATCATTGCCATATCATGAACCCTCACCTCAGGAGCTGAGTTTTAATATTGTTTCATTGTGACTCAGCAGTGCATCTCCTGCTCTTTAGCTGTCTGTCACTCTCCTGGCACAGACCAAAGTGGCACATTAGGCTCAATTACACCGAGCACTTGACATCAAAGCATTTTAAAGAAACCTACCAAGACTGCCAGGTCCTCAGTGGTGAACCATCTCATAGATTCTAAACAGCACTGTGATGAGAGAATCTAATGACCTTTTCATGCCTCAACCATTTTTTATACATACTGATATATTGAACCATCTTTGTACACCTATAATGCCCACCTTCAACCCATGATGAACCATTGACCATTGATGACTTCGCTCTCGTTCTACAGGGCAAAAGCATGTAGGGGTTACAAAAAGAGACAGACAAGTTTTTAGAGAAAATGTACGTCACATGCTTTTAAACATAACTATTTAGATATCGTTTTGAGTATGTTATAGTATAGGACTTTCCATGTGGGATTGGTGCACTGTTTTTTAGAAGTGTCCACAGCATAACAGACTACAGCCTAGGTCATTTAAAAACTATTACATTAAAGCTTACATTTCACACAAGATGAATCGTATAGCTCTTCTGCACACAGGGGAAATAATTACACATTTATTCCGAAATAGGAAAGAAGGGCCTTGAGGAAGAAAATGCTAGGAAGGCGTATTGAATGATGGATGAAGATCATAGTGGTATCTCAGGCTACAGCAGGAGAAAGGCTGTCATTTTTTTTATGACAGATAAACATGTTCTGACCCTGCTATTATCACTGGAGTTGACTTCATGGTCTGATTTAAAAACAATCACCTGCTGAACATTACTTTTTTTTTATTATTAGAATTGTTGTCTTTTCAATAAATGACATCCACCATAGCTTACTGAAGGCTGAGCATAACTCAAAAAAAAAAAATGAAAGCTATTATTCAATTATGTGAACAAACTTAAAAGTAAAGTGTTGAATTAGTTGAACCAACCTCATCGACTGGCGTCCATCTTCTATCTATCCTATCTGAGTAATAAAATGGCTGCAGTTTCATTTAGTGGCTAATTTAGTGAAGCCAGATACATTCTTACATGAAATAAGCCAAAAACTGACAGCACCATAAGATATGTACCATAAAATAATATTTTTTCCTAAGCTGATACTTGTGATATGTCTAAATTTATAAGTATTGTTGAGAAAATCCAGTTTTAATGTACACTTGATTTATAATGCACTGTACGTTGTTTTCAATTCTCTTTTAAGGATAATTTCTTCCGGTCAATTAAGATTGGTTACACCATCGGACACAGCGTTTCACTCATCTCTCTGACCACGGCCATAATCATACTGTGCATCTTCAGGTATGGAATTACTTTCAAACGCTGAACAAATCATAATATGCATAATCTTATGTGATGGTTTCCTCATTGATTTCTAATCAATAGTGTGATAATTACTCTTCTCTGACTTGCTGAATAAAACAGCAGACAATTATGTGTAGTCTACATCGTAAACTTCACAAGCTGATGATTTAAAGCTGAAAATAACGTCTGCACAAAATAAACGTTATAAAAAGTAAAAGTAAAAATAATCCCTTGATAATCCCCTGACTAGTTACACCCATCTCAGTGGAGTAGCAGATAGATTCCTGACAGGTTGAGATTATTTTTAACATTTGTACCTTAAACATTACACAAGTTCCACTGTGGTTTAAAATGACATGAAGGATACATCTGCAATGCTGTATACAAGGGTTGCATCGTTTTTCTTCTGCTCTGTTCTGTACTTTCACAAACTTGCTTCAAGATTATAAAACCACAAACACTTTTCTGAGGTTAGAAGACTCACATTTTGAGAACACATACCAAATTAGTTACTGTGGCTTTAAACCAGATTTCCCAGCTCAGTCAATTGTAACGTTGTCTTTATCACTGCCAGTGCAGGGCCGGGAGGCTAACGCAGCCTTAACATGTCACTGATCAGCAAAATGGTGAGTTTGCGTGGCCTACAGGGAGATTTTAAAGATAAATTTGCAAAACACTGTTTATCGTGTCTCCCGGCTCATCACCTAGACACTACAGAGTGACGGTTTTCATTCCAGGCTCTCATTTTGATGATTAGGTTTGAGCTGTGTAATTTAACACAACAATGCTGAACTACAGCTGCGTTGGAGGAGATTACACGCCCCAACAAAGCTGTAAATGCGATCATTCGCAGATTTGGTTTAACATGCAGAATACTGCGTGTTGTTGTAGGACCTCATTGCGTTAATTTGTCCACAGAGAAATATTTGGTGGGCTTTTAAGAACACTATTTAAAGACAGTAAAAATGATCCAGTATGCACTGATTTGAATTTGTGTGCTTTTATGTGTGCTTTTATTTACATCACTATGCCAGGTTTTTTTGTGTAGGTTTAGTAGGGCAAATAAAGAAAACATAAGGGATAAATACACATATATACAACATTGCAGAAGGATAATCCATATTCAGAATCCATGACACAAGGAAGAGTGGGAAAAAAAACTGGAAACAATCTATGTTGGACACAATAATAAGAATTTGCAACAAGAAACAAGAAGGAATAAATAACCAAACCAAATCTCCAAACCTAGTCAGAGAGTTTATGTTCAGGAATAAATATATATTACTAAAAATGCAAGGACAGCAAAGCAGGTTTGTGCAATGTGTGGGTAATTATATTATGAATATTACATAATATAATTACATAATTATAACATAATATATAATAATAACATAGTCCTGCTGTTATTTTAGCATTACTATAAAACACAGGAGCCTGACACTTCTGTTCCATTAATACCAGTTTAGCTTTTTTCATACATTTTTTCAGAATGAAATACATAATTTCGTCGTAGCTCTCTACACCCAATTCCTGTGTAGAGTATGTGTTTACAGGATGATTCATCCCTGCCCTTTTTCATACTGGTGACTTGGAAGGACACCGAATGTTCTGTAATGAAGAACCCCAGTGATATTTGAGAGCTATAAATATAAGGCATGATCATTGTACAATATACACAGTCTCCGAACAGCCCACCACTCCATACTAGTAATTGGTTGCAGTTCGCTAGCCTGAATTCGGGTTTACAGGAGTGATTAGTGTGCACAGGGCTGCAGTTCAAGAGTTTGGAGCTTGTGGAACTCTCATAAGGCTTATTTGAACCGTATTTGTTTTAAACAGGGAAGAGGCAGGGTCGTTCGTGCCATATGGATTGGAATCTGTTTTCCTTTATCCTCCTAACAAATTCCTGCCAAAATATCTCAGACAAACTCAAATCTGGGCTGATAATTTAAGAGTTCACATAAACATCTCAGGGATTATACAAGCAGATGTTGCCACACCACACGGCGATAAATAATTACAGCAACCAAAATAACAGCTGCGATAGAGTCTTAACATTTTTAGTTCCGGTTGTATTATTGCTTTCACTGAGAGATTTTTATAAGAAGAAAAAAAAATGAAAAAGAAAGAATATGATCCTGCAGGTTGATTTAATCAGGCCAGTATAGTGAAAGCCACTGGAAGCCTAAAAGTCTCTCTGTGTAAGTGCGAAAACCACAATATCATGATAATAGTTTATAGTTTAGATATAGTCTATAAGTAAATCATGGTCCAGTTATGCGTTAATATCATCCTAATATCATCATTGTAAAAGAAAATCTCTAGAAACTAATTTACCCCACAAGAGTTTTGTTACAGAGGAGACAACAGGACCCATTCACCCATTTACAATTCACATCCTAAAACGATTTTATTCTTACTGTATATCTGCCTTGATCACAACATAAATCAGCACATTAAGCTTGAAGTACTCTTACGACTCTGCAGCAGAACAGATAATAGTCTGCAATTTTATAGCTTTCTATTTAAATTTGGATAGTGAACACTCTTGTCCTGGTAAAAGGCCAAACAAGTGCAAGAAGATGAATCCAGCTTTAATATCCTCTATCTCTGAGCCAAGCTAATCTTTTTAGACTGCAAATTATAAAATCTAATCAAGGTACCAGTGTTTAATTTGCACCGTAGGGTTTCTTACTTTAAGTGTGTTATATTAGGAAATGTTTTATCACTTTGTCTTGGCTTTTATAACATTTGCAGCTAGTATAATTAACGGAATATAAATTACGATGGCAAACAATGACAAAATATTTATTTTGTTAACTGTATGAACTGTTTATGTCTTTGGTATTATGTAATATTTTATAACAGGCTTTAATTTCATAATAACTTTGGCGTTCAAGTTCTCTGTATGTTTTGTATTTCAGAGTTGATCGACAACCTGTGTATTTTATGTGCTCAATATTATTTTAACTTTCTTAACAATTCATAAAGTAGTATCTTTACTTCAGCAGCATGGTATTAGGATGAACAGTGAGGTTTCTGTAACATTTCAGATTTATGTCTGAATCATGTTTAACTCCTTGGATTTATTTTCAGGAAACTTCATTGCACAAGGAATTATATTCACATGCACCTGTTTGTGGCCTTCATCTTGAAAGCCATCGCTGTATTCATTAAAGATGTTGTCCTCTATGACATCATTCAGGAATCAGACAACTGCTCCACTGGCTCTGTAAGTACTTCACACCATTTCCTACATCCAGCCAACTGCGGTCACCAAACTCTTGCAGCAATTCTTACTTGCATTTTCATTCAGTTTCATTCAATTTCAGTGATTAATGATATGTTCATCTGAAAGATACTGTATATGATAAAGAGGAATTTGTAAATATTGTTGTTTCTACAGTAACCCTTCCTTTACTAGCAATTCCAGTTACACGACTTTACAAGGTTAATAACCGTTGTAATAAAGGTTACAACCGTTGTATACGGTTGTTTAAATATTCTATATCATGTCAATTCATTTGAGGTTGTGCTGCAATCAGTCGTATTATAAATTTTAAGTCTGGTTTAAAACCTTTTTAGTATTTCAGACTGATTTTATACAGACCTACCTTTTTTATTTTAAGCATGAAAATATGCGGAAAAACTTTCCGCTTTACTGCAAATATTTGAAAAGATTGTTTATTTTAATAATTCTGCATGAAAGCTGCTTTATTAATCGTCTCGTCCGGCTCTCATTAATTTTCCCCTGGCTTGATTGCCGTATTAAATTCCACTTAATTCCACTTATGCGAGTCAGCATCAGAGTCGAGTTTGGGACACTGACACCACAACATCACACAAACAAGCTGTATTTAGACATTTGTCACAATATTTAACATTGAAACTGCATTTGTAAACAGCCTCTTAAAGATGGCTGCCAGCACAGAGCAAGTTTCACAGGAGATCCGTGAGAGGATTCGGGTACTTTATGTGGATCTCTGAAATAAACAAACTTGACGGAGGAAACATTATCCCTCAAAAGCCTGTCCAAGCAGTTCTCTTCAATTTACCAGATATGGTAGATAAAGTGAGAGGGAGGATAATAATGTGAGAGATAAATAGAGTGATAAATAAAGTGAGAGCAAGGCCAAATACGAGCTGTATTCAATATTGTAGAACGCCTGTGATTGTTATCACTTTATAGCACTTTACAGTAAGTGTCATTCACTCACCATGTCAAAAACATGCATCCTGGAAAACCTCAAAATATACGTTTGCAGTTACTGTACGAATCACTGACCCTGGAGGCTCCTTCCAAAAATGTGAACAAATAAATGCCTCTTCACAGGAAATACAAACAACAATTAGACACCGTACAAGTCCCCGTGTACGTTGTTACTATAGAAACTATTATATATTATAAGAAGTGCATTAACATAAACCCTGCAGCCAGAACTACTGTCAGATCTGTTATAGAAAATGAATAACCTTCTGACCAATCAGGCTCAAGTATAACGTGGTATAAATTCAGTTAGTGAACAGGGAATATTATTAAGAGAATTAAATATCAGAGAATTGGCAGGTTACAGGTTACGTGTTGAACTATCAGTGCCTCAAACGTTAAGCCTGGAGCTCAGGATGACGACAGATCATTACCAAAAAAGTATTATAAAATAATCCATTATGCGGTGATTTGCTGCATAGGGTCATATTAAGCACATGATAAAAACCGTGTTTTCACCCTGTTCGTGGCCTCGCCTCCAGCCAAAGCTTTTTAAATCCATTTCAGGAAAAGGACCTAAAGCAGGAGGCCATGTTTCAGCTAGGCTTTTGGAGCAATTTTAGATGATGCGGGTGCATTAGAACTACAGACAGAGCCCATTTGTATCACGTTCTCTATGCAGAAAGCATCAATCAGTTTCCACACTCCAAACCCCAGAGTGTTCTGTTTTTCTGGTAAAAAGTTTTTTACACTGCCATGTGAGAGATTCATTATGGAAACAGGAATGAAGCTTAGAGCTGTGGGGGTGTTTGAGTGCTTGTCTGATTCGGCTCGATTCGCAGCACCTCAGGGAGAGAGAATTAGAGACATTTGTTCTGACTAAAAAATAATTCAGGGCAGAAATCACAGGGCATGTCCAACAGTGTTTAGGAGACTTCTGTTGTGGAGTTGGGCTTGGTCTCATTTGTAATTCTGAATTTTGTAGAACAAAGTTGAGACTCATCATGAATTCATTCCATATACTGTATAAGCTGTCGGCACTGCGTCTCAATGTCCTCAACCTGTTGCTCATGTTTTGATTTTGTGTTTCTGCTCTCTGATGTCTGTTTCCTGTAACCTGCCACAGTTTTGCAGACCTTTTGGTTCTGCAGGTCTGTTTTGTTGTTTGTTTTCTCCTGAACCGGCTTCCATTATGTTACTTATACAGGGCTGTAACAAACATCAACCAGGGAAACACAGCACAAAGGAAAAGATAAAAAAAAAAGCAGGATATTGGGATGTTGTCTGCATGATAAGGGACAACAACAGATTTAGCCCAAAATATTTCTCACATGTCTCTCCAAAGTATCAGCAGACTGGGAGTTAAAGCATTTCCTTAGCTCTTCTGTTCCAGACCAAATTTTAAAGAAATGAATGTTAACACATAGGAGCGACTTACAGCTAGGTAGTCTTAAAGCTCTAAATCCTCTTCTTATCTTCTTCACTAATAAATTCATTTTTATGCTAAAACAAGCAAAATCCCAGTGACACCTTCCTCACAATAAAGCCCTCCGCTGGCATTAATCACTTCTTTTCCCCACCGCAGAGTTTGTTTAGTAATTAGTCAGAGCACAGTTGGAAGCTTGATTGATTTGTAAATGAGCTTTTTGAAATTGTCACCTAATGAAACCGAAACGTCATCTTTTTTTTTTTTTCCTTTTTTAAACTAATTACTTAAATACTCTCGATTGTGTGATAGGTAATTCTGAAGATTTCTTTTATTCTTCGTCGCTGTACCGGGCAGACGATTATGGAAATATTTTTACATTTGACCGTACTCATGCACCAACAACAAATCGAATGAATACCAATACATTTGATCAACAAATAAAGCTAATAGGAATAATTTGCCTACACGTTTGTGTTGCTTTGAACATAACAATGCAAATCCTATCTCCATTTTTTAGTTTGATGTGGCATATGTAAGCAGATTAGAAGTTAAAATGTTTTTTAGGTTGTTTTCTTTTATGTATAGTTAACAACTTACTTAAGAATTTAAAAGTTTGATTATTTAAAAGAATTTAAAAGTTTGATTATTATTTACTTTGATTATTTTCAGGTCGGCTGCAAAGCCGTCATCATTTTCTTCCAGTATTGCATTATGGCGAGTTTCTTCTGGCTCCTGGTTGAAGGCTTGTACCTGCACGCCCTATTGGCTGTCTCGTTCTTCTCAGAGAGGAAATACTTCTGGTGGTACATCTTGATTGGCTGGGGTGGGTAGCCAACACATGACTCTGTTTGTGATGAGGGACACTTTTGAACAGCAGTGTTTTGAAATGCATCACGATGGCAGCTCTGTTCTTTTGAACAGGTTTGAACGAGTATTAGATATATGTATATTTTGAAATACACAGCATCGTTCCTTTCATGGACCTTATGCTTTAAAATCTGAAGCACTATTCGTACAGTTGTCCATTATGTAAAGTTTTTGGGGAATGTCTGTAGTAATTAGCTTCAGTTCTCACAGGCTGAGTGATCTTTATATAATTTTAGAGATATTAACCGTGTAAAGTGACATGGAAGTGACTGCATACAACTCTTTTTTATTAATAATGGATTATTTTGACATTTATTAGAAGCTTTTGTTGGCCTCGTGGCTTTTTATTAATACTGTAGGTCACCATACATGACGTAACACAGCGGTAGGACGCTACCTGAAACATTCTTTTTTAAACCACATCTATATTTTTATTGTTCTGCTTTTTAAATAAAGCTAATCCTCGGTTTTGTTTTGGTCTCAGCAGGAGGTAATAAAAAGGGTGAATGCTGCTAGAGGTTTTTTCACACTCTTATTTCCCACATGATTTAATGGAATCTTTACCAACACAGCAATTTTTATTACTGGGGTTGTTTTTACTGGCCATTTTTGTACAAGGTAAAATACACACAGTCTGTAAAAGTTACTGACCTGATGTGTTTGTGGAGATCTAAAATCTCAGAGAAACCTAATTGAACCTTTCAAGAGCATTATATTATATAATATTACAATAATCGACATCTCCCCATGCCTTCTTCTGTGAAAAATCATTAAAGATTCGATTAAGTAGAAATAAAATTCTCCACAGATGACCAGCTTATCAGTCTTCAGCAGTTTGTCCACCACTGAAATAAGTCTCTACATCTCATTGCAGTTAGCCTTTAATTGATTTGCAAATTATCGTAGCCTCTTAGCTTTTTTATGTGAACACACATATATGTGGAAAGAGTAGCATCAGTATGTTGTTATTTGTTTTTTTTTCTGTGTGTTGGTTAATGCAAGTTATACGGTTAAACTGCTTTGTCCATAAGTTTGTGTATACAGTGTTTTACTTAAACCTCATGCAAATTAGTGCATATTTAAATATCCCTTTCCATTGTAATTTTTTGTTTAGCTTGAGAGCTCTGGCTTATACACCTGAGTCCTCTTTAAAAAGTTTTCAGGAAAATACCTGAAATCTTCTGTGCATTTTTTTTCTTCCCGGTTGTAGGAGGGCCACTGATTTTCATCACAGCCTGGAGCTTTGCCAAAGCCTATTTCGATGATGTCGGGTATGTTACATTCATAAAACACCACAGACTAAAAAAAATAAGGTTAAATTCTCCTACAGGGTTAAACCTAAAGCTAATTCACACTGAGAAACTCGCAGCAAGTTACTAATTCAACACTGGTAACACTGAGTGCCTCTAGAAATTATAGCCTATAGTTGAAAAACTCTGAGGTTATGTTAAATCCTCCATTAAATGTTTTCTCTTCTCTATCTCTAGGTGCTGGGATATTATAGAAAACTCAGACCCGTTCTGGTGGATCATCAAAACACCTATATTAGCTTCTATACTGGTAAGATTACACATTTTCAAAGTTGGAGTAAAAAAGAAATTTATGGCTGATACAAACGTTATATAGTGACCTTGATGGTAAAAACTGAATAACCTGAAGGTGTATTTTATATTGAATAATCTGTCTGTGGGGGGCACGGTGGATTAGTGGTTACCACGTTCGCTTCACACCTCCAGGGTTGGGGGTTTGATTCCCGCCTCCGCCTTGTGTGTGTGGAGTTTGCATGTTCTCCCCGTGCCTCGGGGGTTTCCTCCGGGTACTCCAGTTTCCTCCCCCGGTCCAAAGACATGCATGGTAGGTTGATTGGCATTGCTGGAAAATTGTCCGTAGTGTGTGATTGCGTGAGTGAATGAGAGTGTGTGTGTGCCCTGTGATGGGTTTATCCTGCCTTGTTGCCCGATGACGCCTGAGATAGGCACAGGCTCCCCGTGACCCGAGATAGTTCGGATAAGCGGTAGGAAATGAGTGAGAGATGAGAGAGTAATCTGTCTGTGAGCTACATAGCTGATAATCTCAGTGTATTGTCACCTTATCCTCGTGTATTAGAGTAAGAGCCGTCTAATTTACTTCCATATTTCCCTTAGGACAAAAATATGAAACTGTTTATTGATTTCAGTGCAGCAGTAATGGTAGCCAAGACCCAATTGGATTTCTATAGTGCACTGTGTCTGAAAAACACAGAATTAAGTTTGTAGTGATTTAAAGTCATTTTTGGTCCATACATAACTTAAATAGCAGGTTTGTACAACAGTACAACTAATTTAGTAGGAAATACTAAATGTGTGTGTGTGTGATTAGCATCAATTAGTGGCTTATATACACTACATGGGCAAAGGTTTGTGGAACCCTGACCATCATACCCGTATAATCATCTTAACCTTGTTGAACATCCTATTCCACATTTGGACCCTCTTTGCTGGTACACTAACCTCCACTCTTCTGGGAAGGTTTTTAATTTTCTAGTTTTGCATCATATAAAAAAAAAATTTCACAAAGCTTCACATTTTGTGGTAACACTTTGAATAAGATCCATGTATGTGTGAGAATCAGGTGTCCACATACATTTGGCCATATAGACTATATAGGATATGTATAAGGCTACAATAACCATGGATAGCAGAAAAGCATCTCAGAATGCAGCCAAACACGTATCATGTACTGCAATGGCCAATCAGTCCTACTGAGCCCCAAAACAAGACGTCAACTGCCATAGCAAGCTGACAAAATCACCGGATATTGACTGAAAATATTGACCATTTGCTAAGTTTCTGTGACCTCGCCATGTTTACAATAGTTTGAACTGAATAAGAAAGCAGGACATGTCCTCAAATGGACAGGGCATTAAAGATGAATCTACTGTTCCTGACAGCAGGAGAAATGTGATACCATTAGGATTCACTTTGCAAGAAAATTTGTCACATCACCGCTGAACTTTGAGAATATTTTAGAAAAAAGCGTTAGAGATTTTAAGACCCGTATGTAAAGTAAAAGATGAGGAGCAGGATATTTTACTATCATTTATTTTGGCACTAATAACATTTCCATGCACAATAAAAGCTTTTAACTACATTCATCTCCCCTGCAGGGGAGGAGAGAAGGGGACTGTGGAGGGATGCGCATGGCCACCGTTGGAAAATCTGTTTCCCTAGTTAAATGTTTATGCAAATTTTATGATGTCTGGGATTTGCGCTCTCCAGCAAGCATGTGATTTGTGGCTGTAACAAACAAGGATAAAGTAGACACTTCTCACCTCCACCCACTCACTCATTTCCTCGTCAAAGTGCAGCAGAGAAACAGCTGCTCTGTGCACATCACACGTTTGAGGTTTCCACAAACATTATTGAACAAGAGTCCATTAGTCCTGTTTTCTCTCTGTATGGCCTGTGGTTTGGGCTTCTTGTGTCTCTGCTAATAGGATGCAGCTTTAGTTTTTTTATGGTTTTTTTTTTTTTTTTTGAGACAAACCAACACATTGTGCTTTGGGTAATAAATTAGTTTTATGGTGTATCATCAATTATGGGACCTGGCGCTGAGTAAAAGAGCACACAAATCATGCTGTTGTTTTTTTCTCCAATGACAGATGAACTTCATCCTGTTCATTTGTATCATACGCATACTGCGGCAGAAGATCAACTGCCCCGACATCGGGAGAAATGAATCAAATCAATATTCGTGAGTGTCTTATTCACTGTCACAACTTTTTCGTTAATGTGTTTTTTGTGTTTTTTCAGGTTCACAGAATGTGTGTTTATTTTAAGCAGTTTTTTTTTCTCCAAAGAGCCACAATGTACACAGTATTATGAAGTACGTAGAAAGCATTTTATCTCATGTAATTTTAATGCAAGGCACAAGAAGAAAGACATTTGAGTCCTTCCTCAGTGGCCAGCGGCGAAGCGAAGTTGTCTGCATTAGAGCCTCATCTCCGTAAATGTCAGTGGATCGTGCCAGATATACTCACGTGACTTAATGTCCTTTGTCCTCACGTAGCTTTATATGAAGCAGGACGAGTCTGTCTCAAAGCCCTTACGGTTTCATCCCATCATTGCTCTTGTTCTTATTCTGTTTTGTGATGACACTTGATTTTCACATGTTTGAAAAAAATGAAAAAAAAAAAAATAATAATCTTCACCCAAAGCTGTTTGTGGTCTGTCGCTCTGCAGGAGGCTTGCTAAATCTACACTGTTGTTGATTCCACTCTTTGGGATAAACTTCATCATATTTGCATTCATACCGGAACACATCAAAACGGAGCTGAGGCTGGTGTTCGACCTCATCCTGGGTTCCTTCCAGGTATGGCCTCAGAGTCCAGGCTTTTTTTCACCAAGGGTTTTGAAAGGAATGATCTAAATTAATGAGTTAAAGTGGAAAAAAACAAATCATGCCAGGTTGCTTATTGCTAGAACCATCTGAAGACTCTGCACAGATTCAGTATCTCAATGGCACACACATTGGCTGTCTTTCAACCAAGCTTGTTTCCTGATTTCACCCTCTGTTTCTGTTCTAACTAAGCTTCTCAGCAGAAGGCATAATTGCGTGATTTAGGCAGCGCCTCCAGGGTGTCGCAGTCTGAGAGACCATGATGTGTCAACTTTCCTTATTGTCTGCTGCATGAGTCAGAGAGGAATGGCTTCCCACATGCTAATTATGCTGTCACAGTCACGTTCCACAAATAAACGAACCGACAGGCATCCCTAGTCGTACTTCTCCATGTAATTAATGTGTAAAATTCCTAGGAGGCCGTGTTCAATGAATGAGCATGTAAAAATCCTGTGTCTATATAAGATATCTGTATATGTGTATATCTGTATATAAGATATCTCTACTTACAGGGCTTTGTGGTGGCTGTCCTCTACTGCTTTTTGAATGGAGAGGTGGGTAGCTCTTAAAGGTTTTGGGCTCCTTATAAATATCATTGCAAGCAATCCATTATTGAAATATCCTGCAATCATATGTGTATTGTAAATAACTGCAAGTTTTGATTGGTAATGTCTTATTCTTATAGCTTTACCTTGCCTTTTAACCTTAATGAGGCACATTTTAATCCATGTTATAGAGCAATTTCCTAACTGAAAATTTCCTCTTTCCTTCACAAACTACAGAAAGTAGTTGTGAAAATCTACACACTCATTTTCACAATCTCATCCTGACCATTGTCTCTTTGATGTTGCTCAGGTTCAGGCTGAGATCAAGAGGAAGTGGAGAAGGTGGCATATGGAGAGGTTCCTGGGCTCCGACACTAAGTACCAGCACCCGTCTATGGGCAGCAACGGCAACAACTTTGCCACTCAGATCTCCATGCTGACGAGATGCAGCCCTAAAACTCAGCGAGCCTCCACCTACCATGAAGACTCCTCCATCACCATATAGCTCAGCAGAGTCACCTGAAACAGGACAATAATCATCTGTAGATCCACTCATGCTGTGTGTTGTGTGCATCAGGATATGAGCGCAAGATTCTGTGACTTTCCTCTCGATTCAGATGGAACGAGGGTACCACAAGCACTACACATCACATTCTCTAGAGATATGAGCTACATACTGTATGGCTCAGAGGTATAATAACAACAGAAATTAACGTTTATACATATATATATATATATATATATATATATATATATATATATATATATATATATATATATATATATATATATATATACCATGTTCATTATATATTTAGTCACAGGTGCATAAATCTGCATTATTAATCCTTTAAGTGATACCTTTTCAGAGACCTTTTGTGGATATGTTTGTTAGGCAGAAACCACAAAACCTTTCGTAAAGTGTTTTATTTAATTTTTTATTATTTTACTGCATTGCTCAGTTTTGGAGAGCAAAACAACATTTTGTGTTGTTTTTTTTTTAGAGAAATGAATGAAAATGAGACATTTGTGTGTAGTAATGCAGTACAGTATACAATACAACATTTTACATTATTATTGGCCATTTTTTTTATTCCCACATTATATGCTGCTTTTGCACATTTGTTTCCTACCAGGACTAAATAATCATTAATGAAGAAAAACTCTCCATCAGATCAAGACTCATAACCTCACTGCTGCTTCATCAATATAATCAGACACTTAAGTACGTGGAGTTACTTCTCCACTTCGTTCTTGTGTAAATGATCATAAATGTGTCGTGCTTGCGGTATCCTCTGTGTTGTACAGCAGTGTTTCTCAAATCTGCTCCATCAACTGCACTAATCTGCACTTTTTTTGTGTTTCCCACTGAAATGCATCCTGTTTATTTAATTACACAACATATTTAATAATCACATTAGGGAACAAACCTTTTGCACACTTAAATGACACTCAAATCTCTTCTGTCAACATTAGCAAAGTGCATTATAGGCACAACTTTATCTAACACGACACTTTTCAGATATAGTATAGACTCAGTGGCAAAAATGGCTCGACCTTGTGTATTATGGGTATCCCAAGACTATATAAGATTGAAAAGTAATCATTATGATGCATTATGAAGTTAAGCCTATGCAGAGATCATTTAAGATGGAAAAACTGATGGACGACTTGCATATGGAAATATGGCCGGCTTAAATGTTAAAGTTAGAGTAAGAAATATTATATATTTGGTCATAATTAATTGTAAGGTGAAATAAACAAAAGGGTTTTGCAGCAAATAAACTCTTAAAAATAGGTTTCTTCTTTTTATCACTACCTCAGGTAAGAACACGCAGTACATACATTAGTAAATATCAGCTTATAAATTAACCTGGTGTCAGGAAGTTATTCTCTCTCGGTCCATTTGTTCCTTGTTAAATGAAGGTACATGTTTTTACTCATTTTTATTATACAGAAATATCTGTCACTGTGCAACATCATTGTGCAAACACAAGCTTTTAGTGTAATTGCCTCCTGAAGGAGGGAGACTGGTCATGATTCATTTAAGAATAGACTACAGCCTGGTGTATATTATAAATGAATAGACAATAGGATTGATTTCTAGTGTTTGGGATATAACCATTACTTTGTTAAGTCTGTTAAAGGAGGAAACACAATAAAATGTGCTTTAGCAGCAAGACAAGAAAACACTGTTGTATAAACAGGATTTGGATTAAATTTACTAAAATTAATTTACTCATCGGAGGAAACAGCACTGTCTAGATCATAGAGAAGGCGTTTATTTCTCTGCTGGGACTTGTCTTTATTTTTATTTTCATTTTTTTTATGCGAACAAATAACGAAAACGATCCAAAGCGGATTGTTGACTATCCAAAATCTAAATGGAGATACACTGTAGAGAGAAAATGTGACATTTCCCCCAGACACTTTGCATATTTTGTGGATGATTTTCCAAACTACACAGTATTTGTATATTATCTGTGTGTGGGTGTGTGTGTGTGCGTGTGCGTGTGTGTGTGTGTGTGAGAGAGAGAGAGATTGAGACAGATAAAAAGAGAAAGAAACAAGTGTAATGTATTTGTAAGCTGAATGCCCTTCTCTGCACTATCATTATCTTCCCCAATAGACACCATTCCTTGTCATACAAACAGAGTCTGTGTTCTTTGCGATTATGTTAGCGTTGGTTTATCACTAAAACCAGTAGCGTGACGGGATGTTTTTACAGCTCAACGTCGGATCCCATTCAGCGATAAACGGTTAGCGCAACCTGGAAGTTAACATCCAAGTAAAACTGGATCTGACAATAACAGATCCAAATTGGAATGTTGATTATAAATCTACACAGGATTAGAATAACCGTATATATGTCTGTCTATGCTACAATAAACCATAGAGGTGACATTGCTGTATGTTTAAGATGGTTCTCATCTCACGGCCTATCCTGTCTGTTCTTATATGTTTCTAGAAAACAGAAGAGAAAGTCCAAACCACATGCTGTACATAAAGCACACACTAAAAGAACATTGACTAGCATTGTATTTGAAGGCTAACTACATGCATTAACCCTAATAACATCATCAAAAAATAAAGCATGTGTACATATGGAAGGCTTGGATCAGTAGTCAACTGATTTAAATTTGAGATCATAAAACCATTTTGAACTTGAACCGAACTGACATGTTGATCCTAACTTTTTTTTGTATGTCTAATCCAACTATGCACATCCTCAAGTCATTTCATTACTTTACAAATAACATTTTGCTGATATACTGTCAATTATCTGACATAATCCTGATCTACGAAATGCATTATTTAGTTCTGAATAATGTGTCATTTTCGTCAGACAATTCTTCCTTTATTTAATTTTTAATACACAATAAATACTAACACAAGCCTTGTATACATATGTACCTATGTATTAGTAAATATCATTCAGTGCTTATGGACGTGATAAGAAATCCATATATTATCCATATAGCCTTCAAATAAAGTGTTTAATGTATGTAGAAGGTTTGAGTATCACTGTCTTAAAGAACCGGTGTCACCTCTGAGCTCATCCTTAACACAATAATGAAGTTATTATATACAGTAGTGTGGTATTGTCTTTCTGCTTTGATTGTGGCTTTGCGGTAACTTAGTGACTTATTTGATGTAAAGTAAATTATTTCAGTTAAGGAAATTTTAGTTCAGGTCACCAACACCAGCTTAGTTACAATAATTGCTGAGAATCACTAATATATATATTATTATTTTTTTTTTTTTTTTTTTTTTTAGTTATTGTTCTAAAGCCGTTGTGTGAAAGTACAGTATACAATAACTGGACTTACAGTTTAATTTTTCGGACGATTTGTAAGAAATGATTTAATGATAAATTACTGTCCTAAAGTGTTTATCACTGTTTAAACAACACAAACGACCTCTCATTCATTGCCAAGAAGAATGTATGCCCTCACAAAGTATAATGTGGATTTTGTCTGTGTCGAGCGTTAGTTTGATTTAGTTACGATATACTTTGTGTATTTGGCCGTGTAAATTTCATCACAAAAAGGCCAAAAATTGCCAAAAGTTTCCATCTGTGGTTCTGTACAGGTTTTCATTAAGATTAGTAAAAAGTTATTAAACAGGCTTTTTTAGCAGTGTACCATTTATACACATAAACAGCAGAAGAACTGAATACCGTGTGTGTTAGTCTGTGTTTGTGAGTTTTAGTGCATTATGCATGCTGCACATGCAATATCCAGTACACAACACATCACAGCCACTATAGTACAAATTTATCCAACAATATGTGAAGAGTTTGATTATTTTTGTACTTTAATCTTGTGCTCACTTGTATTGTTGCTGTATGGTATTTTTGTAAGATTAAAAGCAAAATATTCCACTTCTGTTTTACGGTGTTTACCACTATACCGTCGCCTACTACTTGAATTATTGTACTCTGTACTATTACTACATGTGCAATGTGTGTATTAACTGTAACTAAAATTACAGTAACAGACCTTAAAATGTACAAGAGTAATTGTATTTATTTATTTGTTTATTTATTTGTTTAACACCTCAACATGTCAGAGCGTGTGTTTCATTGCAAATCAGCAAAGTCTAATATTTTTTTCTCTTGCTTTCAAGATGCCATAAGCTTTGTACAGGTCTATATGATCCAAAGAGTGCTTTATTCACAGGACTGCATTCTGCTGTTCCTCAGTGGCTAGACTTGCTGATTATATTGTGTGAAGATCATATTCAGGTACGAATCATTTGCTAGAGGCTATAAGAACATAGTGCAGATGTGTAAAAACATAACTATTAAGATAAGGAAGAAGGCACTCTGATTGAGCGATACACTAAAAGACTGAAAGTTAACTGTTTTTGATTGTTTTTCTTCTATTTTGGATTGTAGAATATACTTTGATTTTAGGAGCTGGTAAAGCTGTGGAATTCTTGCCTCACTAGTACAGAAGATACCTTTAATGGTGGATATTGCTGATGGAAGAGGAACAGCTACAGTATATCTCCATCTGATGCCACAGCAACAACCTCTACATCTAAAGGTCACCATCATCTGTCTCTCAAACATCACCTTGTGAACACCTTGAATCAGCTTTGTTTTGGGAGGTAAACCTAACTGGAGTAGGATAAAGGAAAGGCTCTAGTGATCAGGCCATCAGCATACATGCTGTAGCACTCGCCAGCTTCACAAAAGTCATGCACCAAACCTGTCATGTTTCATTCTTATATGTCCTGATCAAATCACCAGTTTAATCACAAATAGTACAATGGAACCCTGCCTCCATTTCATAAGATTTATAGATCTGCATTGGGCTTGCTGATATCTCAATGACATATTGCATGTGCATCTTGGAAGTTCATCACAAATAAATTCATTCCTCACCTTAAACATTCCATAATTCTTAGGAATCTACGAATCCATTTTGTTACTTAGAAAGAGATACCATTCAAAATGTTCAGCAGGATCAAGGCTATATGTTCAGACTATGTTGGCAATCAAACTGGTGACTGAGAATTGATTGCTGGTTGGATGATACCCTTCATTCAGAACCCATAAATTTAATGAATGCTATAGAAGTGCATCCAAATTATTTAGTTAGAATTCAGTCATTTATGATCCCTGGGCCAGTTGACAAGACCACCGGGATTTTGTTCTTGTTCCTGCTCAGGCATTATGGCATCAGGCCAAGACTTCCAGCCTGCTCCTTAGAACCTCATTTGGTCTTTTGTGAGTCCATCACTCATTGACTCATTGACACAGTCTGAGTATCACCATGAGATTGGTGTTTGGGTAACATCATGACACCTTTACTGTATATACACTAAAACAATACAACTGGTGGAACATTTACATATTGTAAGGATCATTAGGATAACATCACTGCCTTTTAACCTATAGGAATTGCCCTTAGATTAGACAAGCTTTCAGGGCTTTTGAACATGACTCAAACACATTTGAATGCAGTGAGGTCCTTGGATGCATGAAACAGCTTGTGTCTTGTTTCATTCCACTCTTTAATGAAGCAGCATTGTTACCCGCTGTCCTTGGAGTCAATTCTACATTCAGGTGACCTTTCAGTTTTCCAGGATAAGAGAAATGGTGACGCACTGCAAAATGAATAAGAGAAAAGAAGCCTGCAGTATATTTTTAACCATTTCACATGAAGGGAAAAAGGTCAGAATTTCAAAAACATACTGCCTTCATGAAAGCACATCATGTGTTGTTCTTAAGAGCCACTCCAAAGCTGAAACTGGTGTCCTGCCTTAAAGCATGTTGCAGTATTGATGTAGGATGAAACATTTATGCAGCAAAGAGCTGTATGAGGCAACTTCCTCTGTTCAACAAGTCTCTGCGATTGACCGAATCAATAAATATGTATCACTAAATATCTACTGTTTTATGTTTTCAACATCCTGGCATACTGAAAACCTAACAAATGATGACTAGAACAGAGACGAACCATGATCACTGTTGAACGAAGATAACTTTTTTAATACAATTTAAGTCAATTAAATACAATTTTAAACTCATTACTTACTCCCACCTCACTCTCGGCTGAATCCATCGTTCCACAATTTTTCATCTCAGTTCACTACGAATGATTCATATAGTGTGTGACATCGGTCACCTTCAGGGTTTGCCAGGCCTGGGTTTATAGGTGAATCGATGAGATCACAGGCTGATATTGTCTGTGCAGTGTACTGTAGTAGTTGTGATTGTTTTACACCTCCTATGGACAAGGCTAACTTGGCTATTACTTTCTTTGATTTATTCCCAAAAGTGATACCATGAATATATTTGGCGTGAGTTGTCACATCTTGCTGGACAAGAACAACCTGTATCCAAGGAAGAAAGTGTATTGCTTTATTCCTGTACTTTCGTTTCAAAACTATATTTTAACCATAACTCTGTATTTATCTGTTTTTACTCTCTGTAGCCGGCCGTTCACACAAAACGTCTTGAAAATATACGAGCTTAAAATGTCTCCTACATATAATTGGGACAAGATACTGTAGGGCACACATACTTTTGTCATCACATGACATGTAATACTGCTAAATATTAGTTTAAAGTTCATTTCCTTTTAGGATCAGTGTGAAAATCAGATCATATTTTCAAAACATTTTCTCACTAACTGTAATGCCTTTCTGCTACTGGCTACGTTAAACAGTTTCTTATGAATACCACATTTGATTAGGTTTGGCGAAGGCAACGATCCAAACCTATTACCTTTGCTTTCATGAGGTGAGAAAATGTTTCCATTTAAATTCAGTTCCTACAGACCAAAAGCAGAAATGCTGCTTGGTTTAGTGCATAACAAATTTTGTAAAATTAAACTTCCCTTGGTGGAACTTTGAACTTATTCACCCTCATTAAATATAAAAATAAGGAGGTCACACATACTGATAAATTATTATATTTCAAGCAATCTAAAAAAAAAAAAAAAAGCTTGACAAACTAGATGGAGGTGGAAATAATGATCTGCGGACATGGACAATATTCATGAATTCTAACAGTCATGTGGAAAAAGTATTGACCTTTAAATATTTGCTCCGATATTCTGCATTTGTGTGTCAGTATTTCGTTTATTTCATTTTAGTAACTGCTGTATCTTGGACAGTGGATTCTCAGTGGATCCAGTCCCAGGATGTGAAGTGGGAATAAACCCTGGATGGGATTCTGGTCCATTGCAGAACATCCAGCAATTTTTCATTACTTTAATCATTTTAAAACAAATTCTTATATGATTTTTTTTATTTGTGGAGACAAAGGATGTTCACAAAAGACATGTTCAGTCCTCCCCTTTACTCTTCTTAACAGGATACTAAATTTTTTTGAAAGATGTAAAAAGATGGAGAGTTATTTTCAGCATTGCTAGTACTGATTAGACTCTAATTAGCATAATCTATTAAGAGAAGATTAAAGCCGTTGCTGTAACAAGCAGACTAACACTTCTTCTCAGGCATCAGTGCTTTTTGCAGCTATGACCAGACAAGTCAATCTTGATCATACTTATCTACTGGCAGACGGTGTATTCAGCAGTCTTTTCTTTCATTCGCGTAATTCGTGGAATATCCGTCCATCTTTAAACTTCAGCTTTACCCTCATTAAATATGCATAAAATTGATCTTTAAATATGCAGAAATATGCTAATTTGTCCTCATGGCTATTATAAAAAATGTATGAATGCTGTTAATGTCGATTAACCTTCCTACCAAAGAAACCAAATGTGAATAATACAGAATACAGATACAATAAGATACACAAAGTACACCGTACCACTGAGCTGCTAAATTCTCTGTTCTGATTGGTGGGAAGTTGTTGCTTAATTTACTCTTAACAGCAGAATTGATCAAGGGTTTATATTATTGTACTAGTTCGAACACACTGTTGTTTCTATAGTGACGGCTCATTCAAGGGAACTTGCATAGCGGACGCTCCACATAATCTGTGCCTAATAATGAACTCGTTTAAAAACGTGCTATTTACCAAACAAAAACATGTAATAATTGATTACTACAATTACATTCACTTTAAAGAAAGTCGTTGTGTTTCAGTCACCGTCAGTCATATTAAGTTTGTTTAAGGTCTGCTTAGGATTTCATAAATAGAAAAAAAGTGAACCTAATTAGGAGAAGCACTGAATTCATTAACAAATCAATTAAAAATGGGTTTTAAATGTCACTGTAGCAAGCAGCAGGAACATTATTCTCAGAGGCTCCCGGTTTAGCCGCTTCGTTCCGTCGGCCTTTGTCGCACTCGTATGATCTGCGATCTCATTAGCTTTTCTTAGATTTTTGTCTTTGCAAAGCATCGTTTGTAGTCGAGCATCAGTGAGCTGTTGGGTTTTGTGTTCTGACTTACTGTCCTTTGCTTCATGGTCATGGATTTGCCCTTGGTCACTGTGTCTGCTGCTACTACTGACTTTTCCTTTAGATGTTGTCATAATGCCCGGGTGAACAATTTTAAAATCACTTTAGTATCCATTCAATTATCTCAGCTCAGTTAGCAGCTACAGAATCATGTCTGCACCAAATGTCCTGATTCATTTTTCTGATTATACAGTCATCTAAACTCCACTGCTGCATGTAATAGATCCTCACAACTCCATAATATTACAGTTGTTAAATTGCTAAATTTGAGGTGAAGCTGAAAAGCTTGGCTTAGTACGCTTGGCTGTGTATCCTGTGTTAGCGGTGAGATATTCACATTGCAATTGCTCAGCCATCGCTATTGTTCTACCAGCCTAAATGTCTCGAAGCTGTACAGTAGCATCTTTATTGTTCTGAAGCCTCACTGCACCCGATCAGCTGCTTACTCCCGACTAAAGACCGTAACTGCTGGAAAAATCACACCCAAAGGATAGAAGGTGAAAAGTGGAAACATTTTTAATGGATTTAGGTGCTGGATTTTTTCCAAGGTGGAGAATTTCACGGTGCTGAAGATCAAACGCATGCAGAACTTATCGATGACAGACTTTAGCTTCACGCTCATCAGGGGTAGAAAGAACATCATTCATCCCTCTCCTGCAGCCACTACATATAACTGAGTCATAATGTAAAAACGCTCTTGCTCAGCAGGATATCTGGCTACCTGCTAATCCTGATACCATCCACTAAAAGTGTTTGTCTGTTGACGTAGCTGCTCTGTAAAACTTTTAATCTGCCTGTTTCTCCCACTTGCATCGAGCCTGCCTTTAGCCGCACGCTGGGGATAAATGACGTGTTTGGAATTCAGCTCAGCATGGCGTCAGCATGGGTGGTGAACCAAAGCAATAGATTAAATGCATAACCAGTGCGTGACAGGTCCAGAGTGAGTCATTTTGATTAAATTGGGTGACTCACTTCACCGTATTAAACTCCCAGCAGCACTACACTTCAGTGGGGCATTTCCAGCACAGTGATGACTGAAGATGGCTCTGTAATGTTACGGCCAATCTACTCAAATTGCTCTCATTCCACACACACTCTTTCTGCAGAGAGAGGCCATTTCTATGTCAGTTAGTCGTGCGCCGATGAACGGTTTTAAGATACTATTACAATCATTGTGCGCCTAAGATGAAGTATGTAACATTTGAAATGCGGTAAGTTTAATCAATTTGGACAAATCCTTATGCCAGTCAAATGGCGTTGCTGAGGTAACAGCAATTTTTACTAAAATTATTATTATCCCAGTTTGAAGAGGTAAGATAAGGAAAAAGTGCTTTCCAGACATTGCGCTCAAGTGTACAATCAAGTGTAGTGAAGAGTTTGATATTAAACGAGCAGTTCAGCAAACATATGTTTAGAGAAAACAAAGTGGTCACCAAAAGCATCCCTGGAGAGTCCACAGTGACAGAAGTCCTATAAAAGAAGGCTTGATTTTAAATAATTTAAAGACAAGTTATTCATAGTCACAAGATCCCCATTCCGTAACTAGACCTGGTGTCCACAGAGTACTGAGATGGGGTGAAGTGAAGTGCATGAAAGGATGAGAAGGAATAATCATCCCCAGAAGCAGTAAACAAGACAGATCACTGACTAAAACATCCACAGAGCTCATAAAATAAAACATCACCCTCAGTAAGGTTTATATATGGCTTCAGTGAAATGCACATTTTTTATATTTGATATAAATAAATATATATTAAATAAATAATGTTGTATTAAATCTTGAAAATTATATTAGGTCTGAATATAAAATGTATATTACTTTTTTTTTATTATTTATTTTATTTATTTATTTTTTTTAATTATTTTTAAAGTACAATTTAGAATCTTTTGCCACCCTTCGGAATAAAAGCAAAAATAAATAACACATATGACAAGTGATGTGTAATGAATAAGACACGTTGGGACAGCACATCCATGCAGGATCGCAATGAAGAAAAAAAATCACACAATGAAGAACATTTTTTTTCAATAACAGTAGTGTGAAGTGTGTATTCCACTTATACCACGGTACTTTGTCAATAGGAACAAACAGTCCACTTTTTTAACTGTTTAATGTTATGTTATGGAACATCTGCTAGTCATCTCGTGACATCTTGTATGTTATAGCAGTTATAAACATTAGCTCCCTCACAGCCTCCCCCATCTCCCTTTCTCGCGAAGTTACTAAAACAATAAAACGTACCTTCTCACGTTACTGAGAAACACTCTTCCCATTAGCAGACAATGTTCTGACACTGTGCTGAGATCTTCTCCATCCATGAATGTTACGCAAACAGAAAACTTCTGACTGAAAACTTTGACCCGTTTAACTGATTATACTTCTTGTTGGGTTGTGGTATAATTAGTATTACACATTTCATCTTTGACCCTTAATGAGAAATGATTCGTACATTAAAGAGCTGCCACATAAATACAAACCTCTGTGTAGACACGAATCCAGTCCAGCCGTGAGTGTGTGAAGTGTGTAAAAGCTCTGAACTAGATGGATTATTCATTACTCACAGTCACTTTGTCTTATGTTCAATCCCACACTCTTCTAAATGCTGCTCTAAAATTAGCTGTTAGTCGTCACGGTGTGTTTAGACTAGCCTCGGGACACATTGTCAGATGTTAGCCAGTTGCCCACTCCAGTTTTAAGGGAAAGGTTTATGTCTTGGCTTATTTCTGCTCTGAGACTCTAATCATCGAAGTGAGGATTTATAAGATCGTTCCAACTCACGAGTGTTTAACGAGAGTTTATGAGGCTGTGTCTCTTGCCTCAGTGTTGTGAACAACTTCTTACTTATGTGAATATCAAATATTCCACTGAGGGTCAATGTGATTCTGAGTGCAAAAGTTTGTATCCCTTTTGGTTTCTTACCTTTCACAATTAAGAATATTACAGCAGCAGAGTCAGCAGGTCTCTTTATACACTAGCTCATGTTTGAACCTAATTTATTTCATTTACTTCTATCTTCCAACAACGTGTATATTGGCCCAGCATTCAGCAAACGTTCAAGTTTAAACCGGCTCAAAATCTTGATTAGTTTAGTGCGAGCACTCGAGCTCAGGAGTCAGTGGGATGAGAAAACCGTCCTCATAAGACTTAGAACAGAAAGTATTGACCTTTCAGATAGCCGGAGAAGACAATAAAACCATACAAAACGGTTTAGGGAGAATGTACGCAACAACAAAAAGCCACATATATATATATATATATATATATATATAGTGAAAAACCCCAAAGAAATAGACAAGACCTAGAAATATCTTTAGAGTTGAGTGTAAAAAGGAATGAGGAAAAGAATGATGACCAGGATGATGAGGTTCTTCAAAAGGTTTCTTCAGGGAGTTTTTTTCTCACCTCCACTGCCTCAGGCTTGCCCATTAGGAACAAATATAAATTTTATTTAATTATTCTGTATTTTTCTATGTCGGTAAAGCTGCTAAATACAATGATGAGGACTTCCAGGTGATCCTTCATCCCCAGAATAATGCTCTCCACAGTGAGCTGGTGTCTAAGCAGCTCTGAGGGTTCAGCATGGTGAGGAGATGAAGAGTGCATGCAGTTATAGCACCAAACCCACCCGCTAATCCTATCTTAGCCCAGAGACAAAAGCACGCCTGTCCAAATCATCAATTCGGATTAGACCAAGTGAGGGAAAGGAATAAGAGGCTGGAACTCTTAATCACAGTCTCATCCTGGTGTTTCCAGGAGGCAGGATGATTAAGCGATGGAGAGGAAAGCATCAAAATACCAAAAAACACAAATATGGATGCATCAAATGAGTTACAATCTGCATAAATAAAAGGAACCTGAAATTGATCAGATTTACATGTGTTAGTTTACATGATGGAAAACAGAATGATAAAAAAAAGTGGTTTCCTGCTGTTGTAGCTCATCCACCTCACGGTTTAATGTCTTTGTGTTCTGAGATGCTTTTCTGCTCGCCACGGTCGTATCAACGGGAAGTTTCCACCTGCAGAAATGCCGCTCACTGGATGTTTTTTCCTGCATTGTTCTGTCAGAACTCTAGAGACTGTTGTGTGTGAAAATCCCTGAAGATCAGCAGCTCTGAAACACTCAAACCAGCTGATCTGACACCAACAACCACACCACCGTTAAACTCACAGTGATCACGTTCCTCCTCCGTTCTGATCTTTGACGTGAACATTAACTGAAGCTCGTGACCTGCTTGTGCTGCTGCCACATGACTGGCTGAGTGAATCGTTTCATGAATGAGCAGGTGTGAAGGTCTTCCTGATAACATGGAATAAAGCAGCTTTTGATTGAAACTTTGTTTAAAGCTCCCCCTGGTGTTCAAATGCACGTTATAAAGCAGCTATACAGAAATCCAGACATACTGTAGATCTCAGTATCTAATCAACACTGACAAAGAAAAACTCCCAAGACGTTAACTTCATTGTGTATTTTTAGTAAAACTACAGGCCCAGATACAACTACGTGTGTGCACGAAACAGAAATGTGAATTATTATTTAATTTATTTGGACATGAAATTAAGACACTATTCTTTTTTTGTGTAACAATTTAATTAAAAAAAAATCCCAATAAAAACAAATCCTTTCTGCATATAAAGACTAAAATATTAGCTAAAATATTAGGTTACAGTTCACCGCAGCTATAACAAACTATCATTCATTTGGTCAGTATTGTTTATGAACAAGTTCTGGAACAATTCTATTAGAAAAAAAAACCCCAGAAACTTAGAAATCTTACTAAGGGCCAGAGATAAACGCTGTATATTATTACTGTACATTACCATGTACTCTCATTCTTACTAATTTCCAAGCATACTTTTCCAATGAAAATTAAGTTACACATATTGCAGATCATATGTTTAAACATCCATACATGGTGGGTACATGATTAGAAATACTGCTGGACAAACATGATGTACTGTATGATGGTTTTTTTTTTTTTTTGGAACAGAACAGAACAAAGAGTTTTACCAGATTCACAAAAAAAAATAAATAAATAACAAGAATTTGTTTGTATAGAAATAAAACTTCTGTTCACGATCATACTACAGAACAGTAGTACACTATTAGATAAAAACAAACAAAAAAAAAAAAGGTTAAACTTGGAAACTTTCCAACTTGTCCCTGAGTGTCTAAGCTTAGAAACCGTAAGACTTTCATTCATCTTCAGAAGGCTTTGCTTAAAGTTCTGACTGGTTTACGATCAGTGCTGGGATTTGAACTCAGAGACAGAAATACATGGTGGTTCCACTACAGTCATTGCTTTTCAGTAGTATCATTAATCTGTACTTCTGCACTTTCTTTCTGAAAGGATTTTTTTCACCTTTATGTAGCTCAGTTCATGGGATGGGAACTGAACGTTTGTGTATCTAACACACAAGCGAAGAGCAGCTACTGAGTGAAATTCTGGCTTTTAGATTTTCTGTCATTTAGCAGTCTTACAATTTATTTCAATTTATACAACTGAGCAATTAAGGGTTAAGGGTCTTGCTCAGGTGCCCAGCAGAGGCAGCTTGGTGGACCTGGGATTCGAACTCGTGACCTTCCGATCAGTTGTTCAACACCTTAACCACTAGGCTACCACATCACATCACCGTGATCTGTATGAATGTGAATGAGAAACGCTACAATCGTCTGCTATCCTCTGTTGGCTTTCTGTATATTCCTACAGACAGGCAGGCAGGATAAATCCACAGGTAGTGAGAGCACAATCTCGGCACAATCTTCATTCGAAAAGTACATGAATTTAAAAAAAAAAACTAAAAATAAATAAAATAACTGACTTTGTACATTGTGTAAACTCTAAGGAATTTCTTTACACTCGGGGGGAAAACTGATCGAACCGATAAAATGACCACTCAATTTCTTGAAATATATTAGTACAGATAAACCTTCTACACTGCACGTCATCTCCGAACATTACAAATGTAAAAACATAAAAAAAACATTATGGTCTTTTTTTATTCTAACATACACAGTAGTTACAGGAATTACAAACTTCAAGCAGGAGGATATGTGCATTTGTCTTTATATAAAATAAAATAAAAAAAAAAAACAAAAAAAAACAAAAAACGAAGTCACTCTTCTCTCAGTCTTTAGTCGGTTTATGAGCTTAACCTCAAAGTGAGACGGTGATCAGGACTTGTAGCTTTATGCTAAAATATATTTAATCAGTTTGTCAGTAAAAATGGAGCCCTTGATTTAGAGTTTAGACCTAATGTGTCATACGTGATGTCATCAAACGTTTCGAAGTGTAACTCTATATAGAAGCACGTGCTGTGTAAAATAATGATGCATGTGGTTTTAGATGCTAGCTGTTAGCATAACACATGTGGTGTTAAAGATGTGGTGTTATTGCAAAGCTAGCTCAAATAGTCTTGATACTAAGAAGTGTTTGTCCTGAACAGATGCGACTGTGTGTGTGTGTGTGTGTGTGTGTGTGTGTGTGCGTGTGTGAAATAAGTTAGCTAGTCTGTTTCTGGAAAAAGTTTAGCAGTGTAAAACGTACAAGACCGAATAAAAGATTATTCAGTTACTCGGTTCAGGTCACATCATGATGTCGCCTCATTTCTAATTCAAACTCTGTCAGCTCTCAATGTTAATGTCACTAAAACATGATACCATTTGTTTCTGGACTGTAAATTCAGCTCATTAGAAATAAACTAAATAAAAATTCTATAAAAAGTACAAACTAAAGTACAACCAGGTGTTTTTTTTAAGAGTGTGATGCAGCAAGGGCTACCATAAAAAATTAATTATTATTAATACTACTACTATAATAATAATAATAATAATAATAATAGTACTCAGCATCTCATCTATTATAACATAGCAGCTAACCCTGCTGGATACAAAAATGAGCATCGTTCTTATCATTACACCCAGAAACATGACATTTTTATATTGATTTGTAAACAATTAATTAGTGCAAATCATTTCTTATGACAGATAAGCTAGTAAAGGAGGTCCTGTGTAATAAGTCAATGGGTTTTTGTACACTGTGTATAGACTGGGCTACTAAATCAGAAATCAATCTCCTGAGAGAAAATGTTGATAAATACTTGTTACAAAGCTTACATCAAACTTTTTTTTGTAACAAGGGGAAGTTTTGAAATTAAACACAAAGCCTAGTTTATTTAAGATTGTCCCGAAAGTCTCTTTTTGTCTCTTTTTAACCGTCAAACATTTCATATCCTACGAAAGCAATTCCATTTTTGAAGAGAAAAAAGTGACTGATTTGTGAGTGTGATAAAAAAAAAAAAAAAACAGATGAAATAACATTCTGCTGTTAAACACTCAAAAATACAAAGATTCAGAATTTGTACCAATGTTTGTCCAGGAATTTGGTCTTCTGTTGCAAGTTCAAGACACAAGTCACGTGTCACGTCTTAACTCGTGTCTTACTACCACGTATATTTGCAGGAGCAGTACCGGCAGACGCGGCCTCAGTGTGTGTGTGTGTGTGAGAGAGAGAGAGAGAGTGTGTGTGTAAGCTCACACTCCACAGTCCGAGCTCCTGTCCAGTAGTTTACGGTTGAGGATGAGGAGGGTGGAGAGGAAGGCCACAGACACGTGGAAGGCCAGCTGCCACACGTTCCTCAGGCCAAACAGGAAACAGTTACAGAGGACGATGACGGTGAGAAGCGTTAAAGACTTGATCTTCTTCTTGTATGAGTGGAATAAATAAAGCTGGCACTGTGTGGTAAACAGAACGGAGTGCAGAGCTCTACTTCAATCCTTTTACTTTTATCGTTTGTTTACATACGTTTAGATTTATGGCATTTGGCAGAAGCCCTTATCCAGAATGACTTACATTTAATATAACTGATAAGTGCCTTGATCAGGAGCCCGACAGCGACAGCTTGGGTTTCGAACTCTCAACCTTCCGCTTGGTAGCCCAACACCTTACCCACTAGGCTACCGAATCCCTTAAACCTTAAAGTGAGTTACCTGGCAAACACAGCACACGAACGCCACCAGAAACGCCACGACGTTCCACAATCCATCATAATCGTCCTGTAAAGAACAGAAACGGCATTACGTTACGAGTGAGAGAATAAATATACAGTGAAAATATCTATAACATACTCAAAGATAATAGTTCCTATGAAATGATTACAATAAACCAAATACAAGATGATTAAACACATGCATTGCTCCTTTTGCCTGACTTTTTTTTAATGATGGCAGATACTTTTTTGCTCATTTTAAGCATTTTCTTTCAAAATGAAAAGCAATCAGCTTGTTTCTTGCTTCGAATCTTGCTGTTAGCTGAAATGATTAAAAATCAAACTCCATTTGGTTTATTTTAATCTTAGCAATTTTTTTTGCATTGGAGCGAACAGTTAACGGAGTCTGTTAACCAAAATATCTGGAAATCTTTTATTCTTGCTTTAAACAGCATCATTAAGCTACATAATCTTCTTCATATGAAGTTTATTAAAGTGAAATAGATAAGAAATGGATATAGGTGAGCTGAAAAATGTCATTTTTTTATTTTAGTGGGAAAAAAACATCAGTCAACAAGAATCTGAGAGCAGATGATGATGATGATGATGTCGTCATTAAATGCAAAGATTTGAAGATGTGATGTTCACTTAGAAGTTAATACATATATACACATACATATACATACATATACATACATATACATACATATATATATATATATATATATATATATGTGTATGTGTGTGTATATGTGTATATATATGGTCATTAATTGTTAGTAGAGTCATTATATTGAGCACAATAAATCTGTTTGACAGGTAAAATGTTACCTGGAAGCTGTACTCGATGAGGTGGATGCCCCGGATCAGATTGAGAGCAGCACACATGATGTTGAGGATGAGAGAGAGGATTCCAGGAGCAGACACCGGCTCCAGCCTCTGAGTCTGGCCTGCGGATTAGGTATCACAATTCAAATGTAATGTAAGTGCTTTGATTTTGTTTCACTTACACCACAACACTGCTGAATTATTGAGTCCGATCGCTGTTAATGAATTGTCAGTAACATCAGATCTGACAGTTATTCCAGCTACCAAGCTGTTATCAATGTGCTTGTTGTAATACAGTACCGTTTCTATAGTAACAGCTCTTTCAGAGGGACATACAGTTGAAACCAGATATTTACATACAGTTCAGAAAAAAAACACAAAAAATTTCTTTACTGTAATACATTAAATCAGAGTAAACTTTTTCTGTTTTAAATCAATAAATATTAACAGAATCGAGCGAGGGAGAATTTTTATTATCACTTTCATCAAAGTCAGAAGTATACAGTACATACACTTCCTTAGTATTTGGTGGAATTGCCCCGAAACTGTTTCACTTGGGCCAAATGTTTTGGGTATCCTTCCACAAGCTTTCTACAATAGTTTGCTGGAATTTTGACCCACTCCTCTTGACAGAACCGGTGTAACTGGGTCAGGTTTGTAGGCCTTTCTTGCTCGCACTCGCCTTTTCAGTGCCGCCCACAAATTTTCTATGGGATTGAGATCAGGGCTTTGTGATGGCCGCTCCAATACCTTGACTTTGTTGTCCTTAAGCCATTTTGTAACTAATTTGGAGGTACAGTATGCTTGGGGTCATTGTCCATTTGGAAGACCCATTTACGCCCAAGCTTTAACTTCCTGGCTGATGTCTTCAGATGTTGCTTTAATATATCCACATCATTTTCTTTTCTCATGATGCCATCTATTTTGTAAAGTGCACCAGTCCCTTCTGCAGCAAAGCAGCCCCACAACATTATACTACCACCCCCATACTTCACAGTTGGGATGGTGTTCTGAGGCTTCAAAACTTCGCCCTTTTTCCTCCAAATATACCGTGTATCATTATGGCCGAACAGTTCAATTTTTGTTTCGTCAGACCACAGGACATGTCTCCAGAAATTAAGATTTTTTCCCCCATGTGCAGTTGCAAACTGTAGTCTGGCTTTTTTATGGTGGTTTTGAAGTAATGGCTTTCTCCCCCCAGAGTAACCTTCCAACTCATGTCGGTACAGTATTCGATTTACTGTGGATAATGACACCGTCTTACCAGTTTCGGCCAGCATCTTCACAAGATTCGCACATTTCGCACCAAAATACGTTCCTCTCTGGGACTCAGAATCCGTCTCCTTCCTGAGCGCTATGATGGTTGTACATTCCCATGTTTTTTTATACTTGCGTATTATTGTCTGAACGGATGAACGTGGGACCTTCAGGCATCTGGAAATTGCACCTAAGGATGAGCCACACTTGTGGAGGTCAACAATTCATTTTCTGATGTCTTGGTGGATTTCTCTTTATTTTCCCATGATGTCAAAGAAAGAGGCTCTGTGTTTGAGGTGTGCCTTTATATGCATCCACAGGTGTGCCACCAATTAACTCAAATGGAATCAATTAACCTATCAGAAGCTTCTTAAACTCAGAATGGAATCATCTGGAGGTTTTTTTTTGTTTAAAGGCACGATAAACTTAGTGTATGTATACTTCTGACTTTGATGAAAGTGATAATAAAAATACAAAATCTCCCTCGCTCGATTCTGACATTTAACAAATGCAAAAAATATGTAAATATGTATTGATTTAAAACAGTTGCTTAGGTGATGTTTCTGTTAGATATTGTTTTTTTTTAGCATTTATAGAAGGAGTCTAGTCTCCAGGGTCAGAGCTTCATAACGGTCAGCCATAAAGCTGTAACTTTACATCTTTGTGGTCTTCATCTATTTTTTTGTCTGCTATATATCTATATCTACACAAACAAAAACATTGTCTATATTTATTTTAAAAAATGGTGATCATTATTGTCCTGTAAGGTCATTATTCCTTACTCAATGCCGCTGTGAGAACGCTGGGACACACCTGACATGGCCGCCTGCTCAGCGTGGCCGTTTGCGACTCCGTTACTGAGCTGTATCTCGTCCACGGTGAGGACGCGAGGAGGACTGATGCTGAGCTCATCCTGCACTGTGCTCAGAGTGACTCCAAGAGCAGGACCTCCACTCTGGTTATAGTGATGCTGCAGCTTCTGTATCACGACGTCTGAACAAAGAAATAAAAGATTGCACTAATATTCAGACCTGATTTACAGCAGGTTTAGGAGGTGTATCAGATCAGTAATAACAAGGTTTTAAAGTAAAACTTGATCTTCTGACACACATCTGCATTTCTTAGGTTTATAGTTGAGTCTACAAATGTTCTAGAATATATTTTCTTGCTTTACAATAATCCTGTATTTAAAAAAAAGATGTTTATCTGTTTCTATGACTAGTGAACAGAATTATTATTATCTTCTGGGAGAGTTATGGTAATATATTTGTCTGAATAAGAGAATTTTAAAAGACTACGTATAGGACAGACTTTATCTCTCCTGATCTTTAACACAAACCGAAGTCCAAGAACGGGTACGGCCGGCACGCCTGGGCCACCGCTGGGCTGTCGAAGCTGGCTGTAAACTCCCAGCGAAGATCTTCCAGGAAGCTGAATGCCACGGCAGCAGACACACTGCACACACACACACTCAGGTAGGCCACGCCGTCAGACATGTAGAAGCTACAACACACACGCAGACATGGTTTGAACAGAAATGACCACAAGGACTGATCCCTGCTTTTTAATTCGTCTATTGACAGGACTTAAACAAATCTATTTTCCTTTTATTTTAATTACTCTTTTACTAAACTCACTAGATATGGAGCTCATGACCCATGATGATCCCTCTCTCAGGAAGAGAACTCAGAGATTTTGATATTGTGCGGATCTGCTGCTTCCTTTCCTGCAGCTCTCTGCTGTGCTGGAAGTCGGTGGAGGCGGACAGAGGGAGTCCGTCCCTGAGCCGCGCCACCAACACAAACACGATCAGTGACATGCTCGTTCACACACACCTGCATCAAGACTCATCCTGATGAAGAGACAGACGGAGAGATAACGAGAACAATGTGACTATCAACACCTCATTATCAGATATTGATAATATTTTGTGCTGTTATGGGAAAATGGGATCTAGTTAAAAACCTGAAGCTTATTATTTACCTTTAAGATCAAAACCTGTAGTTTCTCATCTCACAGTGAGTTTATAGTTATGTTTAATGTTGTGGAACGACCACAAAACAAGTTAACTCCAGTTATTATGTTAAAGCAGACCCTTGGTGACAAACCCTTGGTGACAAACTTTTACAAAGTGCTGACACTGGAGACTCCTTCTGTAAATCTTATACAAATCTCTACATACAGTAAATATCACCATATCAGCATTTATACTGATAGGTTTTGTTTTGTTTTCGTTCACCAGTGAACAAGTCTAAGTAAATAAGATGTATTATTTATTATTTAAGATGAATTCATATCATCTAAAAATTAACAGTAAGCTGTGTTTTGATGTACAGACAGAACTAATGTCAGGAGCTGCTGCTATGGGAAATTAATCAACAAACTTCTGACCAATCAAAATTATTTATTGGCCAAATGCTGCATGTTGCACTAAATAATTAATGCAGCAATAAAACTGCATTTTTTTAATAATTCACTTGTGCTTATATTAAACCAATTAAGTATTTATTTACAAATAAATTTATATTAAAAAACAAACAAAACAAACATGGATCTATTAGACAGTGATCATTAGCAGGTGTATAAATAAAGCTCTTACCTCGGGGATAATACTAGTAAAAAGTTGTAGAATGAGCTTTTGTGCGTTATGAGATTAATTTCACAATAAACAAAAACAATCCGGTTTATTTATTATATTGTGTAACGTGTCTGCTAGTTGACAACCAACAGCTTTTTTTTGTATTTCTATCTGCGTTATGGGAAACAAACGAGCGCTCGATCCCAAATTGCCCAGAATCTAAAACAAAGTGCACTAAATAGTGTACAAGATCCCTTGGGATGCACACTAACTAGTGCACGTATCTAGGGGACGAGAATGCGTTTGGGATACAACAACAGCTAACTTCCGCTGTTAACGGAAGCTTGGTGCATTTAATATAAAAGTCTCTAAGGTACGAATAGCGTTTTTAAATCCTGACATTATTAACGAACGCATATAAAGATATAAAGTCGATTAAACGCATATCAAAAAAAAGCCTCGTTTTATTAAAGTTCTTTTTTCAAGGCAGTACAGGTGATTAAGATGCTTTTTAAAATAACGTGAAATATATTGTATGCATATCTAGTCATATTCATAAAACGTCGTATAAAACGATTAATAATGATGACACGATCGGTGATAAATAATTATTTATTATTACAGTTTAAAGCTATTTATTAAAATATCTGAAAATTGTATATATATATATATATATATATATATATATATATATATATATATATATATATATATATATATATACACTCCATCTTCCTTTTAAAATGTCCTTGTTGTAATATTATAAAATGTTGTATATTTGTTGTAATATTTATAAAAGATAAAAATGCCATTGTTACTGAATGTGTTGGAAATTGTAGGAATGACAGTTTTTGAGTTGTTAGTGGATTACGTGTGTTGTGTTGTAGTGGAAACAGCGCCCCCGTGCGGCGACACGCGGTAGAACAGGGCAGCGCTGGTCACGTCGTTCAAATCTCAGGTAAGAAATTCAGACGTGTTTTTGTTGTTGCGTTATACATTATTTTCTTCCTATCACAACTAGGATGGATTGTTATAGCTATTTGCCTTAACTGTTCAAAAGCGTGGGGGATATAAAATATGTATTCATGTCGTAGAATGTGAAAATTCCATGCTAGCTAGCTAAGCTAAGCTAAGCTAAGCTAAAGGTGGCTAATCAAAGCGAAAGGAAGCTTTCAACGCTGGCTGAATAAATTATGCTAATGCTAAATAAAACGTTGGTTAAATCTTGACTGTGTAGATTTGCAAATTAAGCGTTTCATGTATGTTTAATCGAAAAGCCAAAACGTCGGTCTGTCTGTCTGGATAGCTGTCTGTCTGGTTTGCTAGCTGTCTGTCTGGCTAGCTGTCTGTCTGTCTGGCTAGCTGTCTGTCTGTCTGGCTAGCTGTCTGTCTGTTTGGTTAGCTGTCTGTCTCTCTGGATAGCTGTCTGTCTGTTTAGCTAGCTGTCTGTCTGTCTGTCTGTTTAGCTAGCTGTCTGTCTGTCTGTCTGTTTAGCTAGCTGTCTGTCTGTCTGTCTGTTTGGATAGCTGTCTGTCTGTCTGTCTGTTTGGATAGCTGTCTCTCTGTTTGGCGAGCTGTCTGTCTGTCTGTTTGGCTAGCTAGCTGTCTGTCTTTCTAGCTGTCTGGCTGGCTAGCTGTCTCTTTAGTCTGATTAAATGATACCTCCTTGCAAGTTCAGTCGAGTTACTGTACAAAAGGGTTTTATAACCAAAATAAAAAAGAGCAAATTGTGTCAGAATACACAATATGTGTCGTATAACATCGTGATTTCTCATCTAAAACCAAAGGAAGTGTAATAAGAGCTCATTAAATTATGTAGCACTGGACAACTGATTCACCAGGACATGAGGATTCAATTCTTACACGTTCATTTCAGACATTGTGTCGTGCACGAGCCGTTACCATAGAAACTGCCGTGCATTTGACCGAGCGCGTTCATGTGATATGAGTTGAACGTCTTCTGACCAATCAGAGTCGAGAAGTCAAGAGCGCTGTAGCTTTAACTGTGTACAACTCAAATTGATGTTTGTTTTGCTCAAAGAAACAGAGATGCAAATTCATTAAACCGTTTTGTGTCTTGTTTTCTGTTATCAGTGGTCGCCACAACGGCAACAAGGACGTGTGTGCGGTTGCTAGATCGATCAGAAGTTCACAACATCCCATCGTGTGAGCATGAAATCCCATACACACTTGTAGGCCCCTGGTCTTCCATCTGTGACATTTCTGTCTGACATTTGGCATTTTCCCAGGCGGACTTCGTGTCCTGTTTACTGCAGCAGCTGGTAAGCAGCAGAGATCCTATTTGGACAGAAACCCTGCATGAAAATCAGAAGTGCTGACGTGAAGGAAACACCTGTCATGTTATCTCTAATGATAGCTTTAGCGTGTACACACACGCACACACACATATATGCCTCTTCTCTTTCTTCAGTTTAGCACAGAGCGTGTGTGAGTTTGCTGTCGTGTTCTGTGTGTGTTAAGTGAAGGATATATTCTCACCGTGATATCAGATACATTGAGGCGTTTTGTCTCGTCTCGCTTTGGTACAGATTTAAATGCCTAGCAAGCTAAACATTGTTGATTTTTGTTTTCTTCGATGCTTTCACAGCTACAGGTGTTTTTATTTACTCAGAGTTCAGTGCAAATGTTTTTGAAGATTGTGCCTCTCTGATACTAAAGCGCAGTCGAAGTGAAAGCACATTTTGGATACAATCGAGTCGTGGATTTGCATTACATCTCTTCTGCACAGGGAAATTTCCCTGATATTGGATCTTCCTTATTTTCATTGATACCTGCAGCATGCAGCACATCATGTTTCGCTGAAAGGACTCCACAGAGGGGCTTTAACACTGTCACTCTGTGCTTTCTTTTCTTTTCTTTTCTTTTCTTTTCTATGCAGTAGCCTGTTGGCAACCCGCTCCGTCCAGGATGGGGGTGAAAGATCGGCCTCAGTGCTACTTCGATGTGGAGATCAACAGAGAGCCAGGTAAGATCTTCATTTGATTTAATATCAAACTGTAAAAGCTGTAGTACAGTTTTAAGGTCATATTGGAATTTACTTCATAAACTGGATATTAAAAAAAAGATATCACAATTTCAGAAACTGGCATATTGTGACCTAATTCATCATGATATTGATATTATATTGTAACATTGCCTAGCTCTCTCTGTGTGTGTGTGTGTATGTAGGTGTGTGTGTATGTGTGTGTGTGTGTATGTGTATGCATGTGTGTATGCATGTGTGTATGCATGTGTGTGTGTGGCAGGGGGGAGAAAGAAAGAGAAACACTGCATTCAGATAAATATTCTCTTTCCCAAAAGACAATTGTGGTCATTGTTAAATCTTGCACACACCCAGCAGGAAAGGGAATTTAGTGTAAGTTGATACGCTTCGCTAAAATGACCTGCCTTTTTTTTTTTTTTTCTTGAGAGAGAGCGAAAGATTAGTGACTTTTACAGATTGTTTTTGCGAGATGTCCTTGGAAATGTTGCAGGTTTGCATTTCAGAACTATTAAAATACCTTTGCGTGCTCACGTGCTGAACCGTTGCGCAGTAAACACAGCGGAAACAGACCGCAGACGAGCCGAATTAACGTCTGCTCTCCACCGGAGCCTGCTGATAATTATGTGCTTCGTGTCATAAAGCTGGGAGGGTGTGTTTTAACACCCTGTTGTGCCGATCGAATCGTTTAATAGACGGATTTATAACAGTGACGTCCAGGCATATAATCGGTTTAATTAGCGGATTAGAAGCCTGTGTGATTTATCTAATTGCAGAGCTTTTCACCGGGCTGCTGATTTGTGGTTGTTTTAATCATTTTGTCACTTCAGTGAGATTATAGTAATGTGAAAAGTATTAGGTGTTATTTGTAAAAAGTTACACGCTTGTCGGGGTTGAATATTTTTCCCCGCCGGCTTTCTGTCTGTCATAAAGCGCACACTGTTGTTCCAGACAAACAGCACTGTTTCATCCCCTTTGTAGTGAGCATTTATCAGTGGCCATTTTGGTCTAAAACTGTCTGTATTAAAGTTAGAAATGTGTTAAATGTCAGCGCTCCACAGTGCAGAAGTAATGAGAATCCTAACATTACATCCTTATTAATATTCGAAAGTATTCATACATTTAAATATTTAAAGTTCAAACGTAGTTCAGTACGAGGATATTTTTCAGCATCATCATTTCTGTAATTAACAGCAGTGTTTATTAAGACTTTATAAATAAACATAAGGCAGGTTTAAGAGAGATTGTGTGTAGTGATGTTGGGTCGTTTAGATATTAAGTAATAAAGTATAAATAATTTTATATGCACAGACTGTGTGGAGATTTGTAACGTATCTTCTAACAGTTTCTCTCTCTTTTTTATAGTTGGACGCATTGTCTTTCAACTGTTCTCAGATATTTGTCCCAAGACAAGCAAAAATTTCCTCTGGCTTTGTACTGGTGAGTAAACAATATCTCGTAGTTTTATTTCTACATTTATTATAGTCACTGAATAAAAATTTCAGCAAACGAGGAGTTGCTGAGGATCCAGAGACCTCCGTAAGTTCTAGTTAGCTTATAAATAACTTTATAACAGCCTCTTATTTCTCGAAAGGCTCGTAATGTCACCTCAGTCCTGCTCTCGCCGCGCTCTCGCCGGGTCTCAGCTGGAGTTTTATTACAAATGGATCTCTGACTCAAAGCCAGTTGCTTTGAAATGTAAAAATCTCTCGATTCAAGCTCAAACAGCAGGATGAACGAACCACAGGAATTTCCCTTCCCTGCAACAGTAAAAAAATAAAAAATAAAACCATGCGTTTTTGAGCAAACTGCGTTCGATTCTAGAGCAAGATTCATGTTTATAATACAATCGTCTTCTTATCTTGTAATGAACAGGATGATGAACAGATCGCGTTGATTGTTAACGTGTGGGTGGGAATTTAAAATACAGCTGCAGCTCAGTAAACAGATCATTTGTTTTCCTAGAAGAAGGGCAGGAATGTGACAGACTTTTGGGCTAAAAATACCGTCTGTATCTCTGCTGAGCTGATCTGAGATCTGAGATTGATCTCCTGATTCCTAGTCTACTGCGTGCTGGGGTTTAATCATTCAGTCATGTAATCCTGTATGAACAGTGTTTTATAAAGATTACGTTTTAGGATTTGTTGTTTTTTTTTGTTCTAAAGTTCTGTCTCTTTTACGAACGTCATCGAACGTGTCCTTTTTTTATTTTATTTTATTTTTTTGTTACAGGTGAAAAGGGCACTGGTAAAACCACAGGGAAAAAATTGTGCTACAAAGGTTCTGTATTCCATCGAGTAGTTAAGAACTTCATGATTCAAGGGGGAGATTTCACCGAAGGTACGTCGCATCGTTCATCTTTACAGTGCGGTGCATAAGTATTCACCCCTTCGAACTTTACAACCGTCGGCGCTCGTTCTTCCAGCGAAGCGCGGTGGTGGTAGCAGCTTGGCATCTCTAACTAACCCCCCTTTTTTACAGCGACAGACTTTTTGTGGACAGCTTCCTCTAGCGTCAAGGTTGTGCCATATTTTTCTATCCCAACTTTGTCCATGGCTTTATTTGGTGTGTTCTCCAAGCAAACGAAAGGTTCTTCTAGGAACTGTTGGATGTAAACTGAGATCATATGAAACTTTAGGTTCCCAAAATCAATGGATCCGAACACATTATAACTATTATTTATAAGTAATGAACGAAGGGTGGGTGATGGGTGAATACCTACGCAGTGCTTTTTATATACATCTCGATTCATTCAGGCTCAACAACAAGCACGTTCATGCTGGATTCTGTGTTTTTAAATAAAGTCTTTTGTTTTTCCAGGCAACGGAAGAGGTGGAGAGTCAGTATACGGCGGCTACTTCGAAGGTAAACAGCCACGAAGTCTAACGAACTCTTCCTAATACTAATCGTTTTATATGCCATGAGTATTTTTGTGTCTACTCCTTTATTTAAGTCGCAAGAGGTTGCATGGGAAGTTCACGCATGGATGATTAGGCATTATTTATTGTTTCTACTCTTCTGTAGTTTTGTTGTCCTTTTACAAACTTCTTCGTAAAAAAAAACCTCAGCATGGAGGTTAGGGATATTTCTTTTATTCTTTAACAATCCAAAATCTATTTGCCTAAATATTTCAACGTATTCTTTTATTTATAGAGATTGTGGTCTTTTGCAAAATGAGAAGGTAAGAGATGTGCACAGTGCAGTAACACAAACCTAAACACTGTCCCTTCCCTGTCTGCATAATATGATCGAGTTTTATTTTTTTTGTTTGTTTGTTTTTTTTTTTTTAAGTGTCTGCAATGTGCTCATGAACATCTGGGTCTTGAATTTGATCGGATTTCACTTGTTTGTTTTGCCTCATTTCCGAACATAAGTGAACGTCTGTTAAACAAATCTCACTGTACTGTACATGCTTCTTCTTATTCCACCCGTGAAACAACATCGAAACATATCGTGCAACTTATTTTTGATACCTTTATACCTCTGTTGGTTAGATGATAAATCTCTACACACAATAAAGTCACACATCTCTAAATTATACCGAAATAATCTTTTCCTAATTATCTTTTTATTTCACCTTCCCTTTAAAACAGCACTCAAGGGCTTAGTATCGATATCGTCTACCTTCAATTTTTGTCTCGTTAGTGTTGCCATAGTTCATCTCTGTATTGTTTTCAGAGCTAAAACGTTTTAGACCTTCATCATAAGATCATTATTACGAACGCAAGTCTGTGCAGTGTTTCATGCTGAAATGTTCGTTTTTTTTTTTTTTATATTGCGCATTGTACTGCGTACCGTCTCTTCAGCAGGTCAATTTCATTTCAATATTCATTTCTATATTCCTATTATGCTCATCTGAAATTCTAACATTTACAACACGTTCATGGTCACTGTACGGCCAAACGATTGGCGGTATTTGACCATCACAATCGTACGGGCTTTTTAAACATCACGTTTCAGATTTACTGCTGGTATAATAACCTCCGGTCGTCACTAGATTGTCGACGAGAGCATTAGTGAGGTCAGGCATTGCGCTCCATTACGCCTGAAGGTGTTCAGTGGTGGGTTGAGCTCAGGGATCTATTTAGGACACTGCATGTGTGTACGGAACTCTTTATGCACCGGGACATTGTCATGCTGGAACGGGTTTGAGCTTCATAGTTCCAGTGAAGGGAAAATGTCAGACTTGTTGTGTGTGCTCGAGATTAGGGCAAAAGTTTGAGGATGAAATGACTTACGGGTGTGACGGTCAGGTGTCCACATACTTTTGGCCACATAATGTATTACAGAAGTTGTATATAGACCTAACAACCTTTAAGTATTTTGCATAGAAACTCTGCATTTTAAGATTAAAGTACACTACCGTGCCTACGTCTAAATCTTATACCCCGATAAAATGCCAAATTTGGCTCATTGACATTTAGAATGATTGACAGTCGCACAGGTGTTTGGGATTTTCTCATGTTAACGGATTCTCATGTGAAAGCCCCGCCCCTTCCTACCATTTTTCTTGAGCAGGAATCTTTCATTTTTCCTACTTGAAAGATGCAGTGATGTAGAGGGTCGAATTTCTGTCAACGAAAACGGAGATTGTTTTGAGTTTTTAATAAACCCGCTGCGGATAGTTTCCCCCTAAATACGTTCGTCCCTCATGTGAGCGATTTATAAAAGGACTACACGAACCCACCCTGGCACTGTGTCACTCAAAGCGTAATTCATTCCCGGACACGATCATATTCATGCAGATGAATATGCTGTAATGCTGATTGTTAAACAATGATTGAATTGGGGACTGCAGAAGAAAGAGTGCTCTCTCTCTCTCTCTCTCTCTCTCTCTCTCTTTTTTCTTTTTTCTTTTCTTTTCTTTTCTTTTTTTAATAAAACCCTTTCCTCACCAGTGCCATGTCATGTAACAGATGGCCAGCACTCAGTCTGTTCTGTGTCTCCGTGTCTTTTTCCAACAGATGAGAACTTTATTCTCAAACATGACAGAGCCTTCCTCTTGTCGATGGCCAACCGAGGCAAGGACACTAACGGCTCCCAGTTTTTCATGTGAGTACGACTTATTCTCTTGGGAGGAGAGTGTGTGTGTGTGAGGTTCAAACATCATTCACATGAATGTGCATCACCAGATTGTCTGCTTGCCATTTAACGTCACTGGACATTTTGTATTAAACGGCACTTATTTATGTACGAGATATTTTCTACACTTTAATTATGTAAAACGTCCCATTTACTCGTTTTAGTTTCAGTTAAAGTGTACTTATGTAGTGTAGTGTTACAGTAATAACATTACCATACTCTTATCTCACACAAGGCTTCATCCAACTAGGTTTCATATTTCCATGTTTTGTTCGATTTTTATTTATTTATTTATTTTTTTTTTATTTTTTTATTTTTTTTACACGCGACAGCTTTAAGAAGCTGTTTAGAGTTTTCACTTGGTTAGTTTCTCAATCCTGCATCCGTCAAGCATCACTGTAGCCAGATATCCTGTCCTTCTGCCCTGTTTTTCTCCCCATCATTTATATTAGAGACACTGCATACGGTATTTATGTGTGATGCAGGTGCCTCAACATGCTCATCTCTTCTTTCCCTATTCAGTGTACATGTAGAAATAAATGTATTACAAAGAAAACTTGGACTCCTTTTTTGCCTACAAATGTATTACAATTTTTCTCTTGCCGTTTTTGTGTAAAATTTGCAGAAACTCTAGCATCCTGCTCTACCAAGGTAATGTGTCTCTCCAAGGCTGTGCTTCTCTCTCCTGACTATTTCTGATTGTTGTACCTAGACTTTTTATTTTTTTTTTTGCAACTTATTCATTTCTTTTAAACTGATCTGTATTTAGGTTTTGTGAACTGTATATTTGTGAGCGCTGGTCTCGTAACAGTATTTAAGAGCTCTGTGATAACAGTGACGGTAACAATCTGTTAAGACTGAGATCACTGACACTGATTATTACTGATGTGATTATATCTTACTATATATTTTGTTGAAAGAGGCTCGGATAGCCGTCTTCGTTTACGTACTGCTTCAACCAGTGTGCATTTATTTATCCGTGCTGTTCTTTAGACATTAAAACAGTTTTATGTTACATGCTGATTGTGGATGTTTTGGAATAAAGATATTATGATGCCTGTGTGTGTGTGCGTGTGTGTGTGTGTGTGTGTGTGTGTGTGTGTGTGTGTGGATCCAGTTTCCACTTGATTGACACGATTGATGTGAAATTTTGCCCCCATTTTCTCTCTCTTTTATTACATGTGTCGGCTGGTCCGCTGGCTATTTTACTGTCACTGTACCTGAAACAGAACAACAAAGACAGCACCACATCTGGATGGGTAGGTTTACGGTCTGTAATAGAACGGATTTAACATGACACGCACTATGATAATATGCGGTTCAGGATATAATCCGACGTCTCATGGTAATGTCGATTTGCATGTTTATACGCAGCGTTCACGTGGTCTTTGGGTCGGTCATCTCTGGGTTCGAAGTGATAAAGAAAATCGAGGGGCTGAAGGCCGACGCCGCCAGCAGACCCTACGCCGACGTCCGAGTGATTGACTGCGGACAGCTGATTACGAAATCTGCTAACGATGGTAATCTTCCTCCTGAAACACAGAAAAAAATCTATTATCACTATAGGAAATTTGTTTTGGCTGATTCTTGTTGTTCTGAAGTACTTGAAGGTAGGAAGAGGAAAGCTTTCTATTCTGAAGATGATTCTCAGAGTTCTTCAGATTCACGGTACTCCTCCTTCGAGTCTGGAGAAGAATCGGCCGAACGGTATTCACGGCGAAACAAGATGTCCGCCAAGAGCAAGCGTTCAAAGAGGAGAAGGAAGGAAGTCGAGAGGAAAGAGAGGCGGCGCGAGAAATCGGTTTGTCAAGGGAGGTGAGAGCTCAGTTCTAGTACTGTGTGCTTAATGGTCAGTAATATAGCAGCTGTCTTTGCACACATACACTTTTCTTCAATGTCAGTTGGTCAGTGGTGTCTAACGCACGGCTCTTCTGCAGCCATTCTGAGCGAGACATGGTAGAGGAAGAGGATGGACAGAAAGAACATAATGTAAAGAGGGAGAAGCCTATGGTGCGCCCAGAGGAGATCCCTCCTGTGCCAGAGAACCGCTTCCTGCTCCGGAGAGACATGCCAGCACAGGAAGAGTCCACAAATATGTACGTCTGTTCAGTAAAATTTAAGGAGACAGTGAGCTGTGTATGTTTCTGCACGATATACAGAAGTGTTACATATTTATGCTATATATAACTAATCACGGTGTTTAGTGATAAACACCAAAGTGTAGGGTTGTCGTTAGCGTGAGTTTTAAAGCCGCCATCACTTCTAGTTGAAATAAAAATGTGGGGTAAAAATCTTTATGAGCAGTTAGGGTGGAATATCTGAAGGTTTTGCTTTAATTTATACCACTTCAGATTATAAGCACTGTGTACAGCTGTAATTTGTTGTGTCATGGCAGAAGAAGTCATTTCTGAGCCACTGTGTACATACACCTTAAGAGAACCAAACGTATTTCAGTTCGTTTTTAAATACTGACACCTTAACAAGCCCAATGATAAAAATTCTGATTCTTAGATTTGCACTTTTTCTTCTCGTCTCTTTTTAGCATCGTCCAGGACACAGTAAATATGCCTAATGACACCAAGCCAGTCGTCACTAAATCTGGTCGGAAACTCAAAGGCCGTGGCACAATGGTACGAACTCTCACATAAAGTATTTCTGTGTGCTACATACAGTTATATCACCGTGAACAAAAATGAGTAATATGTGGGGGTTTTTTTGTCTGATTGTTAAACCATTTGTGATTTCATATTCTGCAAACCAAAAGCAAGGTGATTTTCATAGTGAGAAATTAGAGACTATAATTCCTGATTTATTACTGTAGAGATACCATACCCCTACTCGGTCAATATCTCGGTCTGAATCTGAGGAGGAAAGAGGGAGCAGTGAGACTCCTCCACACTGGAAAGAGGAGATGCAGAGAACAAAGACTTACCAGCCTTCCAGTGTACAGAAATGGAGCAAAGGAGAAAGGTAAAAACCCTGTTATATAAAGATCTACTACAAGATCAAGGAAAGAGTTAGATATTATGCAAAATTTGCAATATATTTTTTATATATATCACCTAAAAGTCGTTAATTTGTCCAACGTAAGCTCATATGTAGGGATGGACAAGTCATAAATCTATGTGCAAGCCCACTGGGGAAGTGAGAGCTCCTTTGCCCAGAATCCATATGTCGTACATAATGAGATATTGTAATAGCTGAATTAAACAAAAATATAAATGATCTATCCTGCTTTGCCCCTCAACAAATAGTCTGCAAGTTATTGTTCAGTTTTTTGATATGAAATGTGTTCTGCTCTTGCATCGCATGAAAGTTATTATTCAAATCCAGTTAGCGTCTTTATATTCTCTATAGTAACTATATATCAAGCTGGAATTGTATAAACACGGCGCTCGGACTAGCGACTTGTCCACCTCTGATATGACAGATTTTAACTGTGTAATTAAAGAATAGTCGTTTATGTTGAAAGTAAATTGAATGGTTTAACAGATGGGATGACAGAAGTGGCACCCCCTGGTCAAGGTCAAGGTCCCAAGAATACTCTTCAGACCAGGACTCGGATAACTCTAGTCAGCATCACCATTACAAGAAAGAAAAGAAAAAAGACAAACGTAAGAAGAAAGCAAAGAAACGGAAACATTCAAAGAAGCATAAGAAAAACAAATTCAGAGAGGGCTCTCTTTCAGAGCGAGAGATGTCTGTGTCATCAGGCAGAAGGTCAAAAGTCTCCAACTATCCACCGAGGAGATCTTATTCACGCTCTCTCTCCCCTTCTACGTCACGCCACTCTCGCAGGTCATATAGATCAAGGTCAAACAGGCGAAAATCCTTGTCCCCCTCCGTTAGAAGGTCCAGGTCTTACTCTAGGTCAAGAGACAAGTCTTATTCCAGAAGTCGCTCTAGAACAGGGAGTAGGTCTAAATCTAATTCTAGTAGATCCTGCTCAAGGTCAAGGTCGGGAAGTCAGTCAGGACGGTCTATTACGCGATCTAGGTCTGATTCTCGCTCCAGATCTAGATACAGGACAAGATCCAGATCTAGGTCCAGGTACAGGTCACAGTCCCCAATAAGAAAACGGAATATATCAAAGCTTCCTGATGGCAGTTCACAGAAGGTTAAGAATCCTGTACCCACCCCTACACACGCTATGGAACCCAAAGCTACTCCATCTGCATCTGCTGAGAGTGTCCCAGTGCTGCCTTTGAGTGACAGCCCACCACCTTCTCGATGGAAACCAGGCCAAAAGCCTTGGAAACCATCTTATGTTCGCAATCAAGAGATAAAGGCAAAAAAAGACTTGCCCTCTCAGGCTCTCATGAGCCAAACACCAGGTATGCCACTTGAGACGCTATCAAATGTTCAGAGTCAAATTAAGAAGTCCACATCTAATAAGGGTCTCAGTAGTAGCAGCCACTATAGTGGAAAAAACAAGCAACCCGAAAGTCTTCTCCGAAAAAGTTCATCCAGAAGTCGTTCCTCCAGCCATTCGAGAAGCAGAAGTCACTCAAGTTATCAGTCCATGTCACCTGGTCAGTACAGCAGGTCTTCTTCATCTTCCTCTTTTAGCAGGTCGGACTCTTATTATTCGTATAGAAGAACGTCCTCAGAAAAAAGAGAGAAACGCCATAGTTCTCACAGAAGGGACCATAAGAGGATCAAGAATGTCATATATAGCCCTGTCAAAGAAGATTCATCTCCCTCTCATTCAGATGGAACTGATAGCACACACGGTCCTATTCAGAGACACAGTATCTCAAAGGCGCCAGAAGATGCACTCGATCCTTTGCCAGATTTGCACATTAAGGCAGAAAAGAAGCTCAAATCCAGCAATGCCTCAGTACTGGCTGCCACCAACTCGAAATCTGGATCTGGATGGGAAAGTGACAACGGACATTTGAGCAAACTGGCTTCTGGTGATGAGAGTAAACCACCTCAGGTTTCTGTTAAAGAGGAGAGTGGACTTAGTGAAAAGAAAAAGATGAAGATTTGGGCTCATTGCTGGGACTCTGAAAGCGAGTCTGAAATGGCAGGAGCAAACAATGGGGATGGTGAAAATAAACCTGCATCGGAAAAGGAAGAGGGGGAAGCCAGTTCAGAATCTGAAGTTGTAGAACCCACCGGATTTGTCAACAAACCAGACCAGCTCTCCAAGGTTTCAGAAGGATTCAAAAACAGCGAGGAACATTCGAATGATTATTCAAAAACCGAAAAGCACAAAAGCAAGAAGGCTAAGCGTAAACACAAGCACAAGAGGAGAAATTCTGACAGGTCTAGCTCACAAAGGGTGAAGACAAAAACAAAAAGGTCTAAGAAAAAGCGTCAGAAACCAAAGGAGACATTTCACTGGCAGCCTCCTCTTGAGTTTGGTGAAGAAGGTGAGGAGGATGATTCGCTTCCTCAGGCAAAAAATATTGACCCTGCTAACAGTGAAGGACTTACAGAACTGGTAAAGAGGACACAGCTGAAATCTCAACATGTTGTAAGCAAGGAGAATTCCAAGATGAGTCACGATTCATCAAAAGAAAGCTGTTCAACTGCAGAGATCTCTAAAAGTGGTGATGAGTCTTCTAACTTGACAAAAAGACAGCAGTTAAAGCTAAATACTGATGCAGCAAAAAGTCCAGCGCAAAGCAAACGTCCACAGATTGCTTCAAGTCAGTCGAACGTTAATGCAGCACACGCCCAAGACGAAACAAACGATCAAGACGATATGGAAATATGCACCCCAGAGCACAAAGCAGACGCCAACACAGAAAAACCTGAACCTTTTGCAGTTGACCTGCCAAACATAAAAGATACGGTTAAGAATGGTACTCAACTTCTGCTACCTCAGACAGATCAAAAGAAATCTGGTTCAAATCCTGTTTTAACTCCTCCCAACCGAGCTGGAGAACCCACACCTGGCAGTGTTGGGCTACTAGTCGATCCCAAATGGAAACCCTTAAAAGGTATGACTGTGGTACCAGCAGTCAGTGCAGCACCTCTAGACATGAAAATGAACAGGTCGCAAGAGCAAGGGGAGGGCAAGACTCAGGGCCTCAAGATTGAGATCAAAAGCAAAAACAGGGTCCGACCAGGGTCCCTGTTCGACGAGGTGCGGAAGACAGCCCGGCTAAACCAGCGTCCCAGAAATCAGGACAGTTCCAGTGAAGAGGGTTCACCTGCTTCCACAGGAGAGCAAACTGGATCCCAGAAGCACTCGCGAAGCAAGTCTCGCTCGGTGTCCAGTTCCAGACCTCGACGTAGAGACAGCTCTCGCTCATACACCCCCTCCAGGAGCAGGTCCAGGAGCTCCAGCTATTCTTCCAGGTACATACATGTAGCAGTTGCACTCAGTTTCAGTCCCAGTACAAGATTTCTTCCACTTAATATCAAACTGTTTGTTCAATAATAAAACCCATGTCATATATCATTCATACATCGATTGCATCTCAGGATTAATCCTATTCACTGAGCTTGGCTTGCATATACATTTATGCTAGCATGCAAAATGGAACAGTATGCCATATAAAACACAAACATTCACTGAGTCATGCTTTAAAAATATATGTATTTTTTTATGTCTGTACCCAGAAGCTACAGTAGAAGTCAAAGCAGACGGGGATACAGTAGAGAACATTCCAGATCTCGAAGTAGTAGCTACCAAAGATATCGCAGGTGAGTGTGAATGATATTTACAGTGTACTTAACAACCTCATGTACTCCTTTTGTATGTTCAAAACTTTTTGTTTATTACGCAGTAGTTGCATTGTTAATTCAGAAGGTTTCTTGAGTTGTAGGTGAATTTATCAATAAAATATTAATTAGTATAATTCGTTACAGACATGTAAAAAAACATCCAGACAAAAATATCTGCATGTTACTTGATCTTGTTTCTGACATCCTGTTGCACAGATAGAGCTGAAGAACGTCTTCACTAATTCTCTTAGTGGATCTTGTTATATTCCAATTCTGTTGGCTGGCACAAAAACTACAATATTATCCACATCTCATTGAGCCTTGAAGAACTGAAGTTTTCTAATTGTTAAGAATTGAAAAATTGCATTCAAAATTTAGGTAACAAGCTTGTTTGCCATTGGTCATCAGTTTCTGCAGGTCTGTAGTTATAACACAGAAAACATTTTGCCCCAACCTACTGCTACAGACACCGGTGCTGCCCTCTTTCTTGTCTTTTTGGTTTATAGTGTTTATTTTTCTTTCTTTTCTTTTTTTCCAGTCACACTTACAGTCGAAGTCGTTCCAGAAGTCGGTCCAGAGGACGCTGTAGGTCAAGGTTGGTAAAATAATATACCTTTTTATATACATGTTTGTCAGATGTTTATTTATATTTTAAATTCATTTATTTACAGCTTAAATTGTAATATTACTGTTTGTTAGTAGCCGTATTTATGGTTCTGCCTGCTTATATTTGCAGAATTTACAGCATTTATAGGAAATTAAAGATTTTCATTGTAGGGTGAAAAAACAACCTACAAACAGTTTTAGCACAAAAGATATTAACGTGTAATGACAACTTAGTAAAGATAGATTTACAAACAGAAGCATTAAGATCAGTTTTGTAACTAAGGCTTCAGCTCAGGAAACGGAACACTGCTGCATTAGAGCAACAATAATGGGACAAACACTTAAGCGGGGTTTTTATACAGTAAGTGTCAGTGTAGAAGCAGAACTATGGTACATAAAGCTAATATGTAATTTCTCTAAACATACGTGTTATGTGTTTTCTTTCTTTCTTTTTTTTTTCCTAACCCCAGATCCTACACTTATGACAGCTACTCAAGCCGTAGCCGCAGCAGAAGAAGTCGATACAGACGAAGTGAAAGTTCTGATCGCAGATCCAGGTGAGGAGGTTGAATTAATTCTTACTTTGTTGCTTTTCTAGTATTTTAACAATTTTGCATTGCAACAAGTGCTGTTTTATCGCCTTTTTTTCTTTTTCTTTTCAGATCATACCGTTCCTATAGTCGCAGTTCTTCAAGGCATGGAAGTCATAGCAGTCGATACAGCTGAGATGACTATTAGGAGGTTTCCTGTTACTTTTTTTTTGGTTTGTTTGTTTGCTTATTGGTTATTGAAACTAGACCAGAGCCTCACGTATCTTTCTTTTGTTTTCCATAAAGAATGTTTCTCTGATGTCAGGTAATATGAGCCACTTTGACCTGTACATATATTTCTGTGGTACTGATCATTTATATACCATTTGACTGCTGTGTGTTGTTTTTATTATTATTTTTTGTTTTGTTTTTGTTTTTTTTAATAAAATTTTTATTTTTCAATAATTGGACTTATATGAATGTAAGAGAACTGTTTTATGCCGTCTTGTTTTTGTTTTTGTATGTAATTTGTATTAAATGCTAACAAGAGCATCCTGCCAGTACAGAATTAATGTAACGCATTCACACATTCTCAACCACAGACACAGTAAAAATGTTTTAGCACAATTGTAAAGGTGTTTTGAGTCCAGTAGTTTGTTTGTTTCTTAATTGTTTTCAGAAATGAAAAAAGCTGTTTTGCTGTATGGGAAATCAAGACGAGTTCAGTGGGTTTTAAAAAATATATTATGTACGTAATCAGACATGGCAAATATGGTGTGTGCTTTTATAGGAAAAAAAATCACTTGAACCTCCTTAATGTTGACATTTTCTTAACTGTAATATGTTCGGAAGTCTTTCAGTCCTCTTATACACCAGCAGTTTGCCAATGATTACAAATTTTCTTTTATTTATTAAATAATATATCATACCTTGTATTTGTTTATAGTTACAGTTACTGTTGTGGAACTGTGTAGTGAAACAAGTTATCTCCTGTGATGATTTATAATATAGCAGCTTATAAACAGTCTCCGTCCCGTCTTGAAGTTAACACACACACACACAAAACTATGCTTATCACTTTAATTAGAAACCTCAAACCACAGGTCGCTCCTACCATCCTGAAGACGTTTTTTTGTGCTGACAAAGCTGAATTTGTAGCTTCAGAACTGTCAGATTGAAATGTGTAGCCCACATACAGTCTACATGTGATTTCTAACCTGGGACAGAAATAATCTCAGTACAAACCCTGCCATAAAATGCAGTTGACTTGAGCAGCATCTGCAGCAGTGACAAATATCCACCGATCAAATAACAAAAATCTATATTTATTCCTTTATCAGTTCGTCTTTGTTCCTTTGGTATGTATCATATTTTATTTTTCCTGATTGAATATTATCAAAATTATCACTTTATTTCTGAACTGTACTTGAGTTGAGAATCTCTGCTTTATATTTTACTGTGACTGAATTTGTAAAATCTTGAAATGATAAAAGTTAGTATTGAGTTACTTCTACACAAGTATATATTTTATTTGTTAAATGTACGTACTTAAATATATCTTTTAATACAATATTTTAATAAGTCAGGTCTCTTTAAAAGCCTTGGCCAAGAAAGCCCATCTGATCCCTGAGCTCCAATCACCACCTCCTCCTGCAGAGGAAGCCTCTCAGTGCTCCAGCCGGGGTTGCCAGATTGATGGTACGGTTTGTTTGGTATTTTTTTCTCAGGTTGAATTAGAGAAGTTGAGAAGGTAGATGCAATTTCATTAATTTCCCAAACTGCACCTGAAACTTTAAAAAAATCTACAGCATATGGGGAAAGATGTAGATATTTGGCTAAACATTTCTGCACTTGCATGTCTTTCTTCCCCAAACTGTTGCCACAAAGTTTGAAGCACACAATCATATAGAACATCTTTGTGCAACGTGGGGTTACAATTTCTTTTCACTGGAACCAAGAGGCTCAAACCAGTTCTTGACAATACCCTGGTTCCCAAAGCAAGCTACATGAACATATGGACGTTGTTGTTAAGGTTGGAGTGAAATAACTTAATGACTTGAATTCGACTCTGACTCAACCCCACTGAACATCTTTGGGATGAATTGGAACACCGACTGCACCCAAGGCCTCCTCACCCAACATCAGTGTCTGATCTCAGTAATGTTCGTCTAGCTGAATGAACACAAATCCCCACAGTCACACCCCAACATCTAGTGAAAAGCCTTCCCAGAGAAGTGGGGCTTAATTTAACAGCAAAGTTGAACACATTTTGTAGGTTGTCATAGATGCACTGATTTAATAGGCACGATATATGAATTGGCAATAATCATAAATTGAATATTTTCATAATAATTCCTTTACATCTGATTATATTTGATGATGAAGCTTCTATTATCCAAAAAAGACAACTAATTTCTAAAAAATAATTCCTTTATAACTACAGACGACTGGCTCAATATTTAATCTGCACCATCATTAATGTCACATAACCAGGAGACCAACTCAGGATTCTGATCAGAATTGGTCAAGTAGGGGACTATGAAACACCCCTAAATCAGATCATACTGTATCATATCATAAAACAGAAGAATCAATCAAGCAATTCATCAAGTATTGAGTCTTATCATGTGTCTTAAAAATGTGTAGGACACATGGTAGCCTGAGGGTCTTGTCTCTAGTGCTTATGTCATTGCTTGGGATAATAATAATAATAATAATAATAATAATAATAATAATAATAATAATAATAATAATAATAATAATAATTGATGCACCTTAATAATAATAATAATAATAATAAATAACAATAATAATAACAGTAATATTACTACTACTAATAATAATAATATTTTTAAATGCCAATGTTATTTAAATATATTTATTGCAATTCTTTTTGTTGTTAATAATAATAATAATAATAATAATTTTTAAATGCCAATGTTATTTAAATATATTTATTGCAATTATTTTTGTTGTGAATAATAATAATAATAATAATAATAATAATAATAATAATAATAATAATAATAATAGAAGAAGAATTATAAAGAAAAAGAATTATAGAAGCCAGTTATCTTTAAAAATGCTGGTTATTTAAATATATTATTGTTATTATTATTATTATTATTATTATTATTTGAGATATATGATGTGCATGTAACAATTTGTATTTTGTAAATAGGCTTTATATAATCCACACATTGAACCTGGTTCACATTGAATCGAGGGAGGAGTTTTAAACAGGGAGTGAAGTGAAATCAGACGCTCCAATCTGGCAACCCGTGTGGAGCGAGTGAGGGCGAAAACAGGAGAAATGTGAAAAATCCGCGTCTCGGTGTTTGATGGCGCGCGGAGGCCCCGAGAGCCGCGGAGTGACGAGCTGACGGATCAGCAGCATGGTAAACAAACCGAGCTTCTCATTCCTGCGCATGACGCGTCCTTTATTCACATCCGCTGACATGAACACAGCGATGAAGGCGGCTGCACTTTGTGCACTTTGGGTTCTGAGGCTCTTCGTTTCTCCGCCAGTGTTTTTGCGCTTTAACTAAAGTTTGAGTCGCAAAAAAAAGCTTTTGAGGAACGCAGCTGGATTCATGAGCCTCAGTTGTGCACATAAACAGTTAAAGCTCCATCGGGTCGTGACTGGAGACGTCTGGTGACGTTTGGTGCATGTGCAGATTCCGTGCGAATAACATGCTGTTTAAATGCCTGCAAGTCGAGTGTTTGCTGTCGGAGAAGTGTTTAGTTTCACTAGTGATTCATGATCGTGTTTTAGTGAACAAGTGCACATGCGACTGTGTCTGGACTCCATGGACCTAAACCAGGCTTGCTGGGTTTCTCCATCTGCTTGGGTTCAGGGGAAAAGTTTTCAACTCTGCACATTGGATGCATTTGTCAGTGCAGGACTGGAGCACCTGGAGGTTTAACTTTCATTGTTTGCATTTTAATTGTAAAAAGCGGTCCAGAAAAACAATATAATATACTACAGAAATATCTCTAGCAGGAAAACTTTGTATTTGTGTGTAATTTATCTCACAGCTTCAGAATCCTTCTAATCTACTGTTATATCAGTCTGATCTACTGTTATATCAGTCTAATCTACTGTTATATCAGTCTGATCTACTCTTATATCAGTCTAATCTACTGTTATATCAGTCTGATCTACTGTTATATCAGTCTGATCTACTCTTATATCAGTCTAATCTACTGTTATATCAGTCTGATCTACTGTTATATCAGTCTGATCTACTGTTATATCAGTCTGATCTACTGTCATATCAGTCAAATCTACTGTTATATCAGTCTGATCTACTGTTATATCAGTCTGATCTACTCTTATATCAGTCTGATCTACTCTTATATCAGTCTAATCTACTGTTATATCAGTCTGATCTACTCTTATATCAGTCAAATCTACTGTTATATCAGTCTAATCTACTGTTATATCAGTCTGATCTACTCTTATATCAGTCTG
>NC_083484.1:3022500-3132500 GCF_030014155.1 Tachysurus vachellii
ATTTTTCTGTTTATCCATTAGCAGCTCAACAACAACAACAACCAACACCCATCCGTATAATCAGATTTTCCCAACAGTAATGAACAATTAAAGGAGTTTACAGGATACGGTCAAAGACACCAATATAGTTTGTAGAGTTTAAGAAGTCAAGTTGTTTGAATGATTTATTTTCACCCAGATTTTGAATGGAGTTCGTTTTAAATGCAGACTACGACTAAGACTTTTCCAAAATGCTTCTCTTTACTAAATTCCACATTGATTGCTTTATACTCAATAGTGATTGTATCTGATTCAGAGAATCAATTTCCTATTTCCTGTTAAACGTTATTTCTTAGTTGAATTCTCGAGACGTTTCCAGAGCAGGCTTTACTTGGATGGAGAGAAACGTTAACATTAACTCGCTCCACGTTCTGCCGCTTTGCTAAATCCACCAGAAAGGTGAGTCATCACGAGTTTCATTTCTGCTTGACCAAAATATTAATCTCCACTGCAGAGCTTTTAAGTCTCTCGAGGTGTTGCTAGCATTTGCACATTACAGAGCTCTGTGGTTAAGGTTCATGTGCAAATCCAAGCACGGCCAACAGCATACATTGGGGTTGGACCGGATTTATCCTCGCAGGGGTGAAAATAAACTGTAGTGTGATGAGGAATTGGTGTATTTTTACAGATTTTTATTACTAACCCGAGGACAGAAATTTGGGATGGATTCTGATTACTCATCTTATAATTCCTCAGGATGGAGGTTTGTAGTAAATTGAGCTTGTAACACTTAGAAACTAGAGACAGTTGGATGTATTTGTAGACTTTATAAAGGATTTTGCACTAATCCTGATCATAATCCACACCGGAGGCCGGAGTGAACACACTCTGTTAGCAGAAAACACAATTAGTGTAAGCAGATCTGTTAGACATCAGTCCTGTTCGAAACCAGAAAATAAAAGATCATGCAGATGGTCAGCAGGATCGATTTTGAGGCCAAATAGGAAATAAAACAGGAATTGTTTTGTGATTGAGTATTAAGTGTTTTGTAATTGATTCCTTAAATGATTGATTCCTTTATAAGTAATGTAATTTTTAGTGATTTTTTTATATATACATATATTGATCAATATGGTCTGTTTTCACTTTGGTTAACACTTTAATGCATTACACACAATGCTGACTTTGGTGCAGTGGGGATTTAGGCTGCGTCTCAAACAGCTCTAAGCACTGGTATCACTAGGTCCCTGTATCACTAAATATTGGGACACCGATGACTCGAATTCCAGCAACATAACTCGCATATTTAAAACGTCACCACTGCCTTTTATCAACAACATTCAGGACCCGTATCTTTCTGACGTTATTTTTTCATGTGTATTTTGTTTTCATTTTTGGTCATGGTATTTCAAGCAGGATCGTAGGCTAGCTACTGAATCTTTACAAGTTGTTAAGCAATTCAAAGTTGAGCTCAAACCATTAGTGTATAGTACATCAAATAAGGTTAAAAATCCTTAACGTAATTAATCATTTCAGAGCAACAGCAATGATAACGAGCTGCTTAGGTTTGTCGACAACGTTGTCCGAGAGTTTGGTTCGTCCACAATTTTTTGCAGCTGAGTGTCATTTCCAGTAAAGTGAACACAGTGTGCATCGATGCTTCCTGGTTTTCATGTTGCATTTTGGGATTTTTTTCAGGGAGCGAATATTCCAGTGCACAGGAAGGATTGAGAGAGAGAGAGAGAGAAGGAGAGGTGATCAGTGCCCTCACTACTGATCTAGGAGCTGATCAGGATGCACCCTGAGTCATTGTTTCATTTTCTACCTAGATTGTTGCAGCAGCGCTTTAGTCTTTTAGTTTGTCCAACTGTCTGTCCTCCTCCTCCTCTTCTTTGCTGATATCACCATCAGTGCCATCACCATTGTCTTCTCCTACATTGCTTACTACATAGAGACCAGTCTCTACGTGACCTGTAGCTGCATTGCTGTATGGAACTCTAATTCTCCTCCACTCGACATTGAAAAATAACGATTATGTTATTATGTGTGTGTTGTGCAGCATTATTAAGCGTTAAGAACTCTCACTGTAGAATATCTCAGCTTTTTTATGTTTCTGCTGGTGTCATTGTGAATGCTTAAGATTGTCAGCTGTATTCTCTTTAGAAAGATATTGAAAGATGAGAGTACAAACTCTGCGTGAACTCAGCAGCAGGGCGGAAGGGTTTAAATTTTGTTATCATTTTTGTTGTCGTAGCCTTTATAACTTCAGCCACTTTGTAGTAGCATCTGTAGTGTTTAAGGCGGCCTTGCTGGTCTTCGCACACATGTTGACACAATTTACAGGTTAAAATTACAGTCCTCCTGTCTTCTGTGTTTTCCTGTCTCTGTCTTTCTCTGAAAAAACACACGCATGTGCATGCACACACACACACACGCACGCACACACGCACGCACGCACACACATGCACCCTGCCCCAAAGAGGCCATTTCAGTTTCAGGTGATACAGAAATTACACAGCAGTTATTACAACCTTACTCTGCAAGTGTGTGTGGTGTGTGTGTGTGTGTCTGATAGAGAGAGAGAGAGAGAGAGAGAGAGGTGTGAGCAATGTCTACCAAGGTCAGGACAAAATGTTTCTGGAATGTGAAAAGGTGTATTGAACAAGACCACACAGGCGTGCACACACACACGCACACACACACACACACACACACACACACACAGACATCTATTTTCTCCCTCCATTGCCACTCCTCTTTTTTTCTGCTCCTTCACCTTGGCCAAGAGGACATAGGAGGGGTGTTAGTGCACTGAGGCACACACACACACACACCTGCTTACCTTGGGTACCACTGTTACAAGCCACACCGAATTAGTTTAGTCTGCACGTCACAATTTTTATGAATTACTATTTGATTTACAGGATCATTAACCTACACATTTGTGACAAATTCAAGGTAAATACAGTGTAGTGGTTATGCTGTAGGGGGCATATATTTATTTTGTTTGGTATGAATTGGCTGCATGTGTCCCCTTAGAGTAAAGCATCACTGCAAATCAATACATAGATCCTCTGACTGATCAACTTTCTGCACCTTCTGTACAGCTCGCTGGAGGCGAGATGGTTCACCAGAACCATCTGGAATGAAGCGCATGCATTGGTTTATTGGCACGAGAACATTGTTTGCTTAATCAGTTCTCAATTTACAGACAGCGGCGGTGTGAATAACTGCCAGGCCGCTCTGTCAGCTCGTGTGACTAGAAGCGGAGATGGAGGAAGAGAGCAGAGGGTAAGAGGATGGAGATTATTCACATCGTTCCTGGAGTAAATCTGAGGAGAAGCTCAGGATCCTGTAGGTTATTATTACTACAGGCTGATCGCTCAAGCTTAATGTCTCCTGTTACTCTTTGGCCAGACAGACAGTAAGAGAGTAAGTCACAGGAATTAGCACGTTGTTTAAGTTACTCCATATCTCTCACCTAGCAGTGTTTAGAGACATTGATTGTTTTTATAAATAATTGGATGTCTTTTGGGTTTTTCTTTTCTTTATGATGCTGGATTACGTCTTCCTGATCCTTGTCCTCTAAAAGCAGGTGGTTAAGCTTTTTTTTAAATAATGATATTTTCATAAATCTATATCATGTATATTTTACAGCTTATTGAAAAAGATGGTTTTATTGTTTCAGTGTTGTCTCTGGGGTTTAGCTCACTTTGGATCTATGTAACATTTGCCATCTTTCATTTCTTTCCATTTTTCTATCCGTTTGTGGGGGACTTATTTATTTGTTTATTTTATAATTCATTTATTTATTTGTTTGTTTGTTTATCTATCTATCTATCTATCTATCTATCTATCTATCTATCTATCTATCTATCTATCTATCTACCTATCTATCTATCACAAACATGCCATTTAATTAAGAATTGGAACTAAAATAATACTAATAAAAAACATGATTTTAATACCAAAAAAACAAAAAGCTTTTAATAATTATGTAAATATTACACCTCATAAAAGACACACATTATTCAGAACACATTCAGAACATAAATGTAGATTGTGAGATCTTCTTCTTCTTCTTCTTTGATTATGTAGATATCATTATATCAAAGGAATAAATTTTCTAACAAGCTGAGTTCCATCTCAGCTTGTTAAAACCTTTATTTTATGAAATCATGTTCTTTTACTGGAATTTCAGCATCACCACCACACCACACTCCCCCCCATACCACCATAAACATTTCTCAGTTTCTCATCGGTGGTGAAGGATTGAATGATGCTCAACCTCTCTCTCTGTCTCTCGCTCTCTGTCTCTCTCTCTGTCTCTCTCTCTCTGTCTCTCTCTCTCTCTATCTCTGTCCTTCTCTCTCTCTCTGTCTGTTTCTCTCTCTCTCTCTCTCTCTCTCTTTCTCTCTCTCTCTCTCTCTCTCTCTCTCTCTCTCTCTCTCTCTTTCTCTCTCTCTCTCTCTCTCTGTCTGTAAGCTTAATTAGATTTTATATGTCATTTCAACAGGTCTGTGTTTTAGAGGATGGATTTAGCTACATGTTAACAGGTCTGTGTGCAAAAGGATGAATTTAGCTACATGCTAAGAGGGCTGAGTGTGAGAAGATAAATGTAGCTACATGCTAACAGGATTACCTGAATGCTAGCAGGTCTGTGTGTGATTGGATCAATTTAGCTACACAAAATTTCTCTAACTATTAAAATGATCGACAGAAATAACATCTAAACAATAGTGTGAGCTACTCTACATTGTTGGTCTGTTTAGTCTTGTTTAGCCAAAAATGTGTTTAAACTCCTCTACACTGCAACAGCAGAATTAAAAACAGTGACTTTAGCCAGAAATGCTCCTTTTTAACCTTTCAGACTCTCTATAGGCACATCCACAGGAGCAAATTCCTTTAACTGCAGAACCGTGGCCTTTACAGCGGCATGAATGTGAACAGCTTTCGGGTGTGCCATGGGAGCAGACGCTTTCACTCAAGCAAAAGTCATTCAACAAGCAATGAGTGGAGATCTCATTCCCTCTTTCTGTGGCACTGGTTGGCATTCGTCTGCTTGGCAGGGAGTTACATACCACTGGCCAAGTGCATTCCAGTCTGGAGGAGACTTGCAATACAATACGCTTAAGCCTTGAGCCTGATATTGTAACATTTCGTTCTGGCAATAAAAAGCGCTCTCGGATCAGAAGTGCTACATCCAATAAATCTCTTCAAGCTTTTTGTTAATGCGTCATATTTTATTTTTAACTTTCCCTGCCTTGTTAGAAGAAGTAAAAAAGTAGCCCTTGTTAGCAGATGATTCGAGTTTGGAGAAGATTTGATGTATTTTCCAGTCTGACATGTCTGACGCTGCTGTGTCCTGGTTTCCAATCACTGTTATAAATAACACAGGCAGAAATAATGAGACTTGATTGGGCCTGTGGTTGGGGTGACATTTTATTTATGTATGCGAATGTGAAGTCATGTTGACAGCTGAATACAAATTGTGAGACAGCAGAGACAGGACATTGTTTCATGCTTATAAATCTCTCGTCCAGTTTACAGATAAAACAAAAAAGACAAAAAAAAAAAAAAAAAAAAAAGAAAATTGGACGGTTTCAAAATGGCCACGTTCAGTGGCTTGTGTACAGTAAGTATTCGTTTTGAACTGTTAGACAGTCTTATAACCAGGAATGGAAGGTCTGACGGGTTGGAGCTATCAAAACAAGTCTGAGATAAAATGTTAATCTTTAAATTAAGAAATATTACAGCATCCCCCAGAGCTTCATTATAAATGAAAAGACATGACGATCACATCTGCAGTGGGTCGTCCACCGACATCAAGATCTCAGTACTAAGGACATTAAACAGAGAAGTTGCTAAGACACCAAAGGTAACTTAAGATGATGCTCTCACCACCATGCTTCACTGTACAGATGTTGTTAGGTTTCTACCAAATGTATTAACAAGTGTTCAGTTGTTCAGGTCTCATTGGCACTTTTTTAATCTCAGGGCAAACTCCAAAAAGATCTTCATTATAGACAGTTCCATAAAACTAACAACCATTGTACTCCCATGTTCTCGTAGTTGGGCTGTGGATCTCTGCAGGTTTTTCAGCGTCCTCCTTACTCTCCTGGTTTTTTATTTTAATGATGTAGTTTAGCTTTATAAATTGTTAACATGGCACAAAAGGTCTTTTTTTTCACTTTCAGACAGACACAGAATCAAACAGATTTAGGAAGCGCTTGATGAGCATGAACTTGTTAAGTGATTCCACTTTGACCAAATCTGAAACATTTTAATTCTTGAAGCTAGCAGGTCCAGATAGCCAACCAAGCTATTGCTAGTAATGAAGATAATCACCATTGAGACAGTATTCCAAAATTAACGTTGTTAAATAAATAGCTGGAAATCGCCGACTTTGTTAAATCGCTGACTTTCGCTAAACATATAAATGATTAGTGATCAAGTTAATATGTATCCAAGTGTTCTCCTCTACGCTAGTTTGGTCCTGTTTGACATTTTAACAGGCCTACATCATCTCTTAATCTCTGAAAATTAAAAGCCCCCAGTGGCAACTGACATCAGAACAAGCACTTTTGCATTCAATCTTGTGGCAGTTAGTGGCAGTAAAAGTCTGCTTAATGAATCTGGATAATTGTTTGGAGAGGCTGGTATTTACTCTCACGACTCTGCCTAATTGGTTATTGGCCTGTGTTTGTCTTCTGCATTGTGATGACTCCAGCAAGACAGGACGGAGAGGTGGAGGATGGAGCTGATGGGATGAGTGTGGATCTGAATATCAATGTGGCTCTCAAACGCTCCTCGTTCTCGTTATCCTGTGCTCCCACTTCGTTTGTTGTGGAAGAGATGGAGCATGTTTCAGAAGATGGTGTAGAATAAGCTCGGAGGAGACGGCATATGGCTGTAGGGTTGCCTGATATCTGTGTTTAGACTTTTATTAGTGAACATGGTCAGGTTCATAAATGATGTGAAAAAAAAAAGAATTATTTACATCTCATTGCTATTGATGTTGGAATGTGTGTGATTGAGGATAAAGCATTTTAAATTTTTTGGTACTTTTAATGTAAATGATATTGCAATAGTTTCAGATAATCTGTTTTATAAAATTTGTAGCGGTAATCTAAAATTCTGCTTTTCCTCTCTGTGAACCAGCTCTAGTTTATATCGGAGAAGACCGGCGACTTCACCACAGTCGTGTTCTGCCTGCTGGAGGATGTGGTGCCACACTTCACCTGTTTGATGGACACGTCTTATAAACAGTGGCACCTTTTACAGCCCCACGTGTTTAATGTGGACTTTGCTGGACATCAGCGAGGAGGGCAATCGAGAAAAACACAAACACACCACTTTACAGCAAAACCAAGGTTGAGGAGCACAAAATGGATGCCTTTTCCATTAAGGTGGTAGACAACACAGCGGGCAGGCTAGAACATCACGCTAGCTCTCAGGCCCAGGTCAAACACTTCTACAAAAAAGACGATGTTGGAGGAAGTGGGAAATGCAAAGCAGATGGAGGCATCGGCCCTGAAGAGGCAACACCTCAAGAAAGCCCCGCCTCTTTTAACAGAGACCAAATCATTGTTGAAGTGAACCTTAACAACCAGACTCTAAATGTTTCCAAGGGGCCAGAGGGCAAGAGCAGAGAGCGAGGTCAGACTCGTCACCGCACACCCAACGATGAAGATAAAGACTATGAGCAGAGGCAGGAAGAGATGGAAATTAGCACAGAGGAGGAAAAGGATGATGACGATGAAGAAGAAGAGGAAGAAGAAGAGGATGAGGATGATGATGGTGATGAAGAGGAGAACGATCTTAGCATTCCAGAGGTTCCACTGACAATCATGGAGAGACCGCGGCGTGGGACGAGAGGGAGCACTGTGGCTTTGTGCCAGGGTTTGGGCAGTGGCACGCGGGCACAGAGGCAGATGGAGCAGGAGAGTTTGGGCCAGAAGGTAAAGCTGGAGGAAAAGCAGCACTTTGCTTGCAAGAAATGTCCGCGTGTATTTAACAATCGCTGGTACCTGGAGAAACACACCAACGTCACACACAATCGCATGCAGATCTGCAATAAGTGCGGCAAACGCTTCCTTCTGGAGAGTGAGCTGCTGCTGCACCATCAGACCAGCTGTGAGAAGAGCATACAGGTATACACACTCCCGAGCACACACACACACACACACACGTTCCTATGTCATTTATAGGAAAAATCCTCTCTCATCATTGCATCTGCAATATATGCTATTATCACAACCCTAGAATTTCTTTGTACTGAGAAAGGAGCATCACAAGGCACTGTAAAGTGACATTGACCTTCTTTAGCAGGAGGGAGTTAGGGAGGGAGAGAGAGAGAGAGAGAGAGAGAGAGACAGAGAGAGAGAGAGAAATATCATAATTCCCATAGAGAGCTCTCTGGACTCCCAGCCACAGATTGCTGTGGTACTGTCAGGATTCTTCTGACCAGAAATCACTAATGAATGTCCCAGATACCTCACGATACCCCAGAAACGTGTATTGTGTTGACATTATCGATCACAGTATCAATATTATGTGATCAGAGTAACCGACACAACTGAATTACAATTCTGCTGTTGCTCTGCAGCCCATACATACAGAACAAATACCTCTTTATTTATAATGGAGCTGTGTTAGTGTGTGTTATATATATTTAGTATTGTCTAGAAATACAGTACAAGTGATTTAATCTGCTATATTTTCATGCTGTATTGTTTATGTTAATGACACTGGAATAAACTCTAACCGTCCGAATCAGATATTTGATCAGCTTATTAGTCTGCATGTAAACAAGCTCAGTCTTTCAAAACAGACCTGTAAATACATCATCTTCATACAGTCTCTTAGGGAGAAGGTTTTCACCTGTATATCTGCTGTGCTTTATTTACTGCGCTTGTCTCTGTCCACCATTACGTCATGTTTTCTTTCTGCTGTGTGAGATGTGATGGGATGTGATGTGAGGTGAGGTGAGATGAGACGTGGGTGATCTGTATGCATGTGTGAGCTCTGGGATGGAGAGAACAGCTGGATGGTGGCATTATTGCCAAAGTGCCGAGTCATTTCCTGTTTGAACTCCACTGTGGAAATGCTTAGACTGCACATAGTTGGCCATATATTATTTCTTTCCTGCTTCTTTGGGGCCATTTAGAAAATTGCGTTGGTATTTTAGATTCTGAATATGATTTAATCTAAAGTGCATTTCTTATTGATTGGTTACTGATTTATTTTTAAGATGCCCTTGAAGAATGAATCAATAATGAATCTTTTTTTTTGCAGTGTGTGACCTGTGGGAAGGCCTTTAAGAAGTTATGGTCACTCCACGAGCACAACAAGGTCGTCCATGGCTACGCTGAGAAGAAATTCTCCTGCGAGGTGTGTGACAAGAAGTTCTACACGATGGCGCATGTCAGGAAGCACATGGTGGGTGAGTATCCTGGCCTGCGGAGGGTTAATTAAAGGGGCGGTATGCTATTTTTACATGCTGTGATAATTGTGTGGCAAACTGCAATTAAATGTAAAACATTAAGCATTCACTTTTGCTTCTGTTGAAATGATGAGCTGTCTTTTAATTGATAAGGGTATAAACTTTAGGGGGCGGAGCTAAATTCTGGGTCATAAAAATCATATATCAGTACAGGAAATAATTTTAACTCATTGTTGTTACAAGTGGGGGGCACGGTGGCTTAGTGGTTAGCACGTTCACCTCACACCTCCAGGGTTGGGGGTTCGATTCCTGCCTCCGCCTTGTGTGTGTGTGGAGTTTGCATGTTCTCCCCGTGCCTCGGGGGTTTCCTCTGGGTACTCCGGTGTCCTCCCCCGGTCCAAAGACATGCATGGTAGGTTGTTTGGCATCTCTTGAAAATTGTCCGTAGTGTGTGATTGCGTGACTGAATGAGAGTGTGTGTGCCCTGTGATGGGTTGGCACTCCGGAGTGTCCAGGGTGTATCCTGCCTTGATGCCTGATGACCCCTGAGATAGGCACAGGCTCCCCGTGACCCGAGGTAGTTCGGATAAGCGGTAGAAAATGAGTGAGTGAGAGAGTGTTGTTACAAGTCAGGAAACAATTGTAAACAATACAAACAGCATCTCTGCTGCAGAACAACCCCCCTGGGAACAGCTAGATGGCAGCAAAAACTCCACACACACACACACACACACACACACACACACACACACACACACATGCAAGGACGTATGATCTAAAGCTGTGTAATTAGGTACTGCTTTGCCTGGGTCATGAACAGTAAGTTCCTTTCATCTCCTGAAGCCTGATCTGTATTCGATTTAAGCGTCCTGTTGGGGAAAAATAGCCACACTGACCTTGTTTCTGCCCCATACAGCACACGCAGCAGAAAACACAGGCTATGTTGTTTAATCTCTCCTAACAAACAGAAAGAAATCTTTCATCCCAGAAGTGCTTCTCGTCTCCATAACGCTCACCTGAGAGAAGAGTAGAATTATAATGTGGTATAATAAGGATCAAATTTCTTTTATGGGACATGTCATTATGTTTATACTGTATATGTAACATTGTGTAAGTTTTCAAATGTTGAACTGTGCGATTTAACTGTGCGATTTAACTGTGCGCTTTAACTGTGCACTTTAACTGTGCACTTTAACTGTGCACTTTAACTGTGCACTTTAACTGTGCACTTTAACTGTGCGATTTAACTGTGCACTTTAACTGTGCTCTTTAACTGTGCGATTTAACTGTGCGCTTTAACTGTGCGCTTTAACTGTGCACTTTAACTGTGCACTTTAACTGTGCGATTTAACTGTGCACTTTAACTGTGCACTTTAACTGTGCGATTTAACTGTGCGATTTAACTGTGCGCTTTAACTGTGCACTTTAACTGTGCGATTTAACTGTGCGATTTAACTGTGCGCTTTAACTGTGTACTTTAACTGTGCACTTTAACTGTGCACTTTAACTGTGCGATTTAACTGTTCGCTTTAACTGTGCGATTTAACGGTGAAATTTAACTGTGCGCTTTAACTGTGCGCTTTAACTGTGCGATTTAACTGTGCGATTTAACTGTGCGATTTAACTGTTTGCTTTAACTGTGCGATTTAACTGTGCACTTTAACTGTGCACTTTAACTGTGCGATTTAACTGTTCGCTTTAACTGTGCGATTTAACTGTGCACTTTAACTGTGCGATTTAACGGTGAAATTTAACTGTGCACTTTAACTGTGCGATTTAACTGTGCGCTTTAACTGTACGATTTGACTGTGCACTTTAACTGTGCGATTTAACTGTGCGATTTAACTGTGCACTTTAACTGTGCACTTTAACTGTGCACTTTAACTGTGCACTTTAACTGTGCGCTTTAACTGTGCACTTTAACTGTTCGCTTTAACTGTTCGCTTTAACTGTGCGATTTAAAGGCCCTAAGATCATTTATCAGAATTTTGTCGCACGGCTCATGCGCTGTAAACATGATATGCAGTAGACATGTATAAGAATGCAGAGGTGTGTGTCCTTGCCTGCAGCCCACACAAAGGACATGCCGTTCACGTGTGAGACCTGCGGGAAGTCGTTTAAACGCAGTATGTCTCTGAAGGTGCACTCTCTGCAGCACTCGGGGGAAAAACCCTTCAGGTGTGAGGTGAGTTTACTGTGTATTACATCATTTAAGATCAGTTCTGATGCATGACTTTGTATAGAGAGGATTTAAACACATAGGAAATAGGAGTCACAGTGATTGTCTAATGTAGGTTACCTTATCAATACCTTATCAGTACTAATGTAGTTATATAAATGTATTCTCATATTAAATCTCTATCATTCTACCATACACCGGTATAGACAATCCATCTAGTGATGCTAGTGTTATTACATATAACCCATAATTAATTTAAGCCTGGTAGGTTAACCCCTAGCTGCAGTTTGTCTTGTTGATTACAAACAGAACAAACAACTACACAAGACCTGCACGTCATTTCCAAAACGTTTTGTATACTTACAGTAGAGATTTGTCTGTCCCAGGTCTCCATCGCCATGTGTCCTGCGTCACCTGGGACACACTCCAGACTCCTCACTACCATTTGTAGTGTACAGAAAATTGATTTGCTGTGTTATAAGAGGAATAAAGCTTGAGCTTGTCATTGATTATTTTCCTTTAACATCAGTCCTTGCCTAAGATTTTTTTTTTTTTGAAGAATGTAGGAAATACTGTCTTTGGACTTTAAGGAAATCATTATATCCATGACCTTTAGGATTATTGGAGGTCATCATTTGTCATTTGCTGCTTGCAAGTCACAGTGACAAATGAATAAAGAATTATTAGGTTATTAGGTTTCAGCTCCATACCATCCAACATACAAACCATGGTTTTTCTGATGGACCTAGTGTGAATAGTTCAGTCTATAACCAAATTAAACCAAATAGAACAAACACCAAATCTGTCTTTTCTGCTGCAGAACTGCAGTGAACGGTTCCAGTATAAGTACCAACTTCGCTCTCACATGAGCATCCACATCGGCCACAAGCAGTTCATGTGCCAGTGGTGCGGCAAAGACTTCAACATGAAGCAATACTTTGACGAGCACATGAAGACCCACACTGGTAACTAGCTCATGCTCAATCTCTCTTTAGTCTGTGAATTTTGTCTAATAGAGGAGTTTATTAAAATGACTGATAAATAAAACTTGGTTTTCCTTTAAGAAGCTGTGACTACATTGACAAGATGAGAGATGCAGTAATAACTACTCTGTTTTTCCAGGTGAGAAGCCGTACATCTGTGAGATCTGCGGGAAGAGCTTCACCAGCCGGCCCAACATGAAGCGGCACCGGCGCACACACACAGGCGAGAAGCCGTATCCGTGCGACGTGTGCGGCCAGCGCTTCCGCTTCTCCAACATGCTCAAGGCGCACAAGGAGAAGTGCTTCAGGCTTAGCAGCTCTTTAGGAGACGACAGCAGCGTGACCTCGGGGGCTGAAGGGTCACACCCTTCCTCTCTTCCTCTCCTCCACTCCATTAGTGGCCTTCCTTCTCCTCCTTCTCCTCCTCCTCCTCCTCCTGCTTTATTCTCCAATTCAAGTAACGACTAACAAGCGTTTTTCCGTGGAAACCTGGAACTCTTTTTTTTTTCCCTACTATTTTTTTTAGTGTGGTGAACCAAAAGTAGTAGTCGATTCCACTCAGTGGGTGATGTCATGCAGGGGAGTTTGAATGTTGTAGCAGGCTTTTGGAACAGTGTGTGACACTCAAGGGATGTTTTATACACAATCAAGATTGGCTCCTTATAGTACTCGAAACATTTGTTCTCAAATGATGCATTATTGTGGTTAAGTTCTCATGCACAGCTGTCTGCGCAAACGTCTTTACAGACTCTACGCCCTGTCTGTTCTGCTCGTGTGTGTGTGTGTGTGTGTGTGTGTAGATGCTAGCGCCTTTCCTTGGCTCTCAGAGGAGTCGGGTTGTCTGTTGTGTATCCAGCCAGCAGAGGGAGGCGTGTGACTGAGCAGCAATGCAAAAGAGATTATTTTTTCTCTTTCACGAGAAGGTGCCGATGCCGATAACCAAATCCCTGCGTCCCTGCAGTAACCAAACCCTGTGTGCTTATTAATGAGGTATAACATGTTTATAATCACTCTTGCACCTTATTTCTAACTTTAACCATATCACCACTGATGTTGTATCGGTTAATGTTGTCTGATTTGATGCCATGTCTCTGGCACATGAGGGTGGGGTTGTGGGGTGAGAAAGTGGGCAGAGTTAACCTGCGGATGTTACATATTTAAACAGTTTTCTTTTTGTTTTGTTTTTTTATTTGTTTTTTTTTTTCTTTTAATGTAACATTGCACTTTATTAAAATCAGTCTGCATATCGGCCATAAACAGGACTGAGATATCAGGATCGGAAAGCCTCTGATTCTGTAGATATCTAGCATTATAGCAATATACATGTATTCAACTAAAGATGTTTGCAATTTTGTACATTTGTCTGTACCTCAAATAATTTATGGTACATTCATGTTTTGAAAATGTAGCTTATTATGAATTCACTCGTTCTAACGTTACACTTCATTTTCAAAATCTTGTTTTGAGATTGTTTGATTTTTTTTTTATTTTGCTAAGTTGCCCATGTTATACTCCTAGAAGAAGCTGTTACTTCAATCTAAATGACTCATCTTTATTGAGAATAAGAGGTTTTTTGGTCACTGAGATATATGTTAATTATAATATAATAAAACTAATTAAAAAGCTTAATAGAAATAGATATAGAACATCACTTTAGAGAATAAAGGCTTTGTGGCTGTGTTTAGCTTCATCTATAACTGACATGGATATTTCAGAACTTCTCTAAAATGATATTTGTGTCACTAGAATTTGGATTTGAATGTTATGAACTGAGCTTTATATTTTAAAATTCAAACCCATTGTATTTATATTTTGGTAAACTTTATTTTAAAAACGACAAAAAAACGACAGCAGCATTTTCAGATTCTGTGAATTGAATTTTTGGATTAATTTTCGGGCTGCTAATTGGTTAAAATGAAACTAATTGCAATTCTAGAAAATTAAAATGTAAATCATGTAAATGTATATTTGAATTTTTGAGGTCAATTGAATTTCAGTATAAAATTTACTTTTCAAGTCTTGCATTCCTTTTCACATTGAGGGACAAAAAAAAAATCTGATTAAATAAAAAAATTAAAACAAAATTGAATAGAAACACTAGTGGCAGAAATATCATTGGAAAGCCAAACAGAAAAAGGTTACACCATTTGAAATACATAGATGTACACATTTAATAGTTTAAGTCACAGATCATCTGCATCCTACTATGAATATAGTTAGAAATATGTAAAATTTAAAACTTACACACATTAATTAGCCATTTTGAAGACTATAGGGAGAAATTTCGTAAGATCAAATTTAAGAAATGAGATTTTACAGCTTCTAGAGATTATATGAGTCTCATTAACCAAGTATTAGACTGGTTCCTGCATCTAAAATAGTGAACTCAGTATAATATAGCTTTAATAAACAGCTATTACAAACACTATATAACCCCTATTAACATGCACACTCTGCGTAAGCTGTAAATAAGTTGTGTACTTAATGTCATTTACTGTATAAGCAGTTTTTTCAATTTTGTTTTGTTTACATTGTGCTGGAAGTCAGTCGAATGTGAAGACGTGCGATGAAGGAGCCGATACTTAGGAAAGACCTTGACCTTGAAAGTTAGAAGTTTGGAGTAGATACTCTTGTATGTTGTATGTGCAGATCTGAAATGATTTTTCAAGGAAGGAAAGAAGGAAGGGAGAGGGGGAGGAAGGGAGGGAGAGAGAGAGAGAGAGAGAGAGAGAGAGAGAGAGGAAGGAAGGTATCTTTAAGCACCTTATATTTTGTTGTTGCTCATAATGCAAATTGTCAGATAGGTAAATAGCTTTATTTCCTTTTATTATGTTCTTTATTATGTTCTTAAATCAAATTATTTTTTCTACACAACACTGTAGAAACCTTAATCACCCAAATTTTACTGAGTATTTTATTTACTATTAGCAAATACTTTAGTGTTAACACTGAACTTTAGTGAGTAACATCTGGTTTCAAATCACTAAGCCCTATAAACAACTATCATTTTTTTTTAGTCATCTTCATGTTTACTTTTATACATTTAGGAGATGCTTTTATTCAGAATCAGACAGAACAAGTCAGTGGGTTTAACTGTGGATCTTCCTAGTCTAGTCCCAGTCTGTAAAACTTGGATATTTGAGCAGAAGGTGCAGAATCTTTGCAGAATTGTACACTCTATCGTAACACTTCTGTGTTAAGAGGAGAGAAGAATTTTAGCCTTAATGGGAATCACAATCATAAAGGAATGATGCTACTGATCAGTGCACTTTGGTTAAGTCACATTGCAGCAGAAGATAAAAAAGATTATAGATTAAAGATTATAAAATGTATAATTTTGCAAGTAACGTCATGTGCCAGATGTGAGATTTTATTATTATTTTTTTCTCATCCTCTCGTCATACGTCTTTGGACACTTTTTACTGTTACACGCTTCTAGTTGCACCTTATTTTCTGCACTGGGACTCTAACTGCCCCGTATGCGGAGGAGTGCTTTATTTCTGTGACACCCAGAGATTAACCTCTATTGGTGCTTTATAGCTTTTCCTGTATGAAGAGTAATAAGTTGTAGAGGTGTTAAAGCATGGGAAGGGAATAGAATGAAATGAAGAGATTTAGACATGTGGTGATAATCTGTGTCTTCAACAGGGACAGTATCGTTATCAAGGACACATCAGTGTTCAAGATCATCACCAAGCCTCCATTCGGTTCTGCACAGGGCTCTATTTTTGGGCCACTGTTTCAGCTGCTGAGATAAAGTCTGACTCGTTCAAAAAGCAGCGTAAAAATAGCATTAAAAACTGCTTTCTTTTATAGGATATGAATGATCAGTGATGCGATCCCATAATTCTGTTCACCAGATGAGAATTTCATGAAAGCCCAAAAAACATGGCGGAAGATATTTAAAGGGGCTTGATATTTATTTCAAAATACCATTTTTCCATTTCAAGTGGACTAAATAAAATAAATAAAATAAATTAATGATATTAAGTAAAATCCCTATAGATTTATAATTCTATGTGACTCGGTATGGCTGCTGGTTCAGAGTTCATTCCCAGATAATGAAAAATGACCCAAATATAATCTCAGATATAATAAAGATTACAAATACCCTCCAAATTCATTATTAACAACAACTGGATGTTGAATAAATGTAAATAACAAACATTCAGCAAGCGTAGCATTAATATCATTGATTAATTATCGCAAACGTTTTTTCTTTGTCGTGTGAACTTTAATAAAGATGTAATAAATATTCAGTTATCGTGCAAAGAAATTCTACAACCTGCAAATGTTTGAAATGACATTTGACTGTGTGAAGCCTGTGTTATTTAAAAAAAATTAAATATTGCTGTAATATTGGGGGCAAATCATGTGGAGTTGTTTTATTAAAGGTTTTCATACCGGCACATGCCTTTCTCCTAAGGTTCAAGATGTTTTATCATTTGCACACACTCCTGGTAGGATGTTCTCACAGTATTCAGCTGCACTAAACTAGATTTCTGCCTTTCTCTTCATTCAAAATAAAAATAAAATTGTGCACTTTGTTGTTCAGCCACTTTGATATTACACAGTTATTAAAACTGGTCTTTATTTTAAATAAAAATTGAGAGAAATGCAGATATTTGGTTAAATAAATATATTTCTAACCATGTTAAGCTGTTCAAGCGCCCCGATGAGAGCGTAATAACTGGTCTTTTTAATCATGTATCTGCAAATTATTGAAGTTTTTACAAAGCATTTTTTTTTGTATGCACTTTAATGGGATCTTTTTTTTTTTTTTTTTTTTTTTTTAAATTTGAACATTTAAAAAAAATGTCAAAGTTTTGTTGATTCTTATTTTAAGAAAGCAAATTACACCATTATATATTATTATATTATTCTAATTTCATAAGGATGGCTTTTTTCTTCCACTGTTTTATCATATTAAGTTTATAAAGAATGAAATTGACCTGTATTTGATTTTTTTTTTTTTTTTCTGGTTTAGATTTGCTGCTAGTTAAGCCTAAGTTAGGAATTTGTGGCCTTTAAATTCATATTTTTTGAATACATGTATATGATTTCATGAAATCAGATCTATAACCATTGATATGCCAATAGAGAGTGTTTACACTGAATGAGTTGGATTGTGTGTGTGGAGGTCATCATGTTCTGGGTCTTCAGTGTTTATTGTGTTAAAGAGTGAAACAGGAGCATAAAAGGACTTGCATTTTGAAAGTTGTTTTATAATCAGTGTATGATTTGAGCCACGTAACATTATAGCCAAATCAAAGATATAGTCACTTTAAAAAAAAAAACAAAAAAAAAAAACGAATCTTAATATCTTGTAATCTACTTATTATTCCTTAAATATCTATTTAACCATTCTCGAGTGAGTGTTCCTGCATCATTTCCTACTTTTACCATGTAAACTCAATATCTTAATACTCTGAGTGTGTAAAAGTCTCATGTACGCAGTAGTCATGTTGGTTTTGTAAACTCGGTACTAAAAACAATACAAAGACGCTAGTGTCTAGAGGTGCTAATACATTAATCTGCATTTTGTGCCATTTATCCTGTCTGTAACAGAGCAAAACTAAGATTAATTTTAATAGCAAACTAAATTAAATCATATACCAAACCATCAAAGTGTATGTGAGTGTTTACATCTGTACATCATCGTTCTTGTCCTTTCTCATTGATAATTGTTTACAGTATTGATCTGATATATTGTATTATGCAGAAATGCAACAGCTTTATGGAGAACCTTCTGCAGTTGAACTCTAATTACTGTAGGTGACATACAGTACATTGTTAAGTAACAATAATAACAGTGAAAAATAGAATTATGTCTATTATTTGAAGCCCAAGATTTTCCTGTACTATAGGAAATAAGAACCAGAATTGATCCAGGATGATGCAGAATTACTTTAACATTAAAATCATTTGGAAATTAAAATAATTTTGAAGCCTCCATTGAGAAAATTTTATATAACCTTAATAGCATTAACATTTGGTATTAATTTTTTTTCTGTGGATGGGAGTAAGATGCTAGAATGATATTGTGAGTGCACAAAAGTCAGTGTTTTTATTCTTTTATTCAGTTTTTGGTCTGATATAAGTCAAGCAGAACCAGTGAACACTTCTTGTTGGTGCCAACTGTGAGAGAATATTAAAAAACATATTAACTAAAACTTGTCAATGGAAAAAAAAAATGCACAGTTCCAGTCTTAGTGCTCTTATAGTCATATGTCATGCTTGCTATCTAATAAAACCAAAAATTATTAGAAAAATAAATAAAAAAAAATTGAGAATAAACAGTTGGTTTCATGATTCACATTTTAGTGAGTCTCAGCGTGTTGAGACGAACACCTAACACTGTGGCACCGGAAGCATAGCGAATCTCTCTCAGGATACCATTCCACTTTCTCTCACTTTCATCATACCTGTGGAAAAGCATATCATGTTGCTTTAGTGCTCATTTATTTTAGATGGTCAAAGTATTTTTGATGTCAGTCTCATTGTATAGTTAGAGATTTTGGTTGGCTCTGGCACAAGTTGATTTAAAACTGAAACTCAAACCAAATGCTGCTCATTTCATCACCCCCGAGAAAAGACGTGACGTGACGTGACATACAGCTAAGTACGGTGACCCATACTCAGAATTTGTTCTCTGCATTTAACCCATCCAAAGTGCACACACACACCGTGAACACACACGCAGAGCAGTGGGCAGCGATTTATGCTGCAGCGCCCGGGGAGCAGTTGGTGGGGGTTCGGTGACTTGCTCAAGGGCACCTCAGTCGTGGTATTGCCGGCCCGAGAATTGAACCCACAACCTTAGGGTTAGGAGTCAAACTCTCTTACCATTAGGCCACGACTTCCCGTACAGTATATGCATACAAGATAGATGCCTTCATAATGACAAGAAAGTAAAGATGCCTTCCAGTCAGCATTGGTTGGATGTTGGCGGCCTACTTAATTTGGATTTCTATCCGCTTTAAAGAGTCTTAAAAGGGACCAAAGTTTCTCCTTGTTACTTCTTTTATTAGCAGCTGCTAAAATGTGAGGAAAAATTGGCCAATGATTACAAGGTTTCTTAACTAACTAAAAATCTCTGACATCAACTTTAAGCTACAAGAAATGTGCCCTTATGTGTTACCAACATTTTGACCCAATTGTTTACTGTACCTCCAAATGTCAGTCATCTCTCTTGGTGCAAGTTCCTCACTGTTTTCACCTGGAAACACTGCGAAGCCACCCACAGCGTAGATGCTGTTATCCGCCGTGATCAGACTGAGAGAGCTGCGCTCCTGAGGAAACTCGACAAACTCTGACCACCTGAAAATATAGAACTTAATCCGTCATTCAATCTACTTCTATTTTGATTAGATGCCAATCTTCATTATTTTAGCCCTGTGTCAACTTGTCAAAGTGTCAAATCGTTGCACTGACGTGTTTGATTTAATGTCGTAAACCTCCGTGGTGCCAGTGAGGCCGGTCTCTAAAACACCTCCAGCCACGTAGATCTTTTCCTTATAAACGGTGACGCCAAACAGCGATCGTTCAGTCTTCATCGGAGCCAGATCCTTCCATTCACCGTTCTTTGCATCATAAGCACAAACTCTGTTCAAACATTGCCTACAAGCAAGGCAAGAAACCAGTCTTGTGTCAGAATGAACAAAAGTTAGGAAATTAAGACTAGGACTTTTGATCAAGGAGAACTTACTTGCTGTCTGTTTTTCCTCCTATAACATACACAATTCCATTGTGAGACACTGTTCCATGGGCATATACCGCATAGGGGAGAGGAACCGACTCTCCCCATCTGAGAGACCTTTTTAAAGAAATTATAAATGTTTGAAGTACTGTATCATGATATATCTAATGCATATATCTGTTAAATACTCTCAAACGTTAAATACTCACTGTCTGTCATAAATTAGGACTGAGTCCAATGTTTGTTCTCCCTCCTTTAACTCCTTACCACCGATTACAAAGATGGAGTTCTCTGCTTCGCCCATGCTAAACAGGAAGCGGGGTGAGGGCATGGGTGGCATTCCAATCCAATCAGAACTTGCAGGGTCAAACTGTCAGGGGTAAGAGGTGATTCTCAAGTCTACATTATTGTGTAGAGGTGATTCTCAGGTCTACATCATGGGAACATCTTTAAACATTTTCTACATTTTCTAAGGTATGTATTGAATGTACCTGTAAAAAGTAGGAGTTTAGCTGCTCCTCTTCATTCTGTTCATTGAAGAAAAGTCCACCAGCCACAAAGATCTGGTTCTCTTTAGTAACAATGCTGCAGTGGTTTTTGGGAATCTGGCTGGATATTGACGCCACATAGCAGTCATTTCCTGTAGGGTCATAAGCCACTGAACTTGTGTCACTTATCATGAATATTACGTCTCTGAGAAACATCCCAAATCTTAAATTATCATTCAGGATTCCAGGAAGTAATTCTTCTTGATCCTCTTCTTCCTCCTCTTCACCATCTTCTTCTTCTGTCTTCTTCTCCTTGCTTTTTTTATTGGTCTTCTTGACTTCTGGAAGCTTTCCAGCATAGGCATCTTTGACCAGCTGCAGCTTCTTGGTATTTTCTGGGTTAGATCTCAGCCACTCATGTTGCTCCACCTGCTCTGCAAAATAGTCCTCAGGGATAAGACGGAAACGTACACAGTCCAGTAGTTTGGGAAGTTTCTCAAGGCGGCTGTCCTTGTCACAGCCCACCCATTTGAGCAGAGCTTCAAATACGGCCTGCTCCGTTTCCACGTTCAGTGAGTTCGAGGCCAAGATGGCTGCTAACTCACTGGGATTTAGCTGTAGGAACTCCTCATCTCGTGTGATCAGCTGAAAACGCTCGCATGCGAAATTCCTGGCTGAGACAGCCAACCGAGGGCAGTCGAGCATCAATCCCAGGCGAAAGATGGCCAGGCAGTTGCTCAAACTCAAGCGCTTCTGGAGGAAGGAGACACACACTGTGAAAATGGAAGGAATCTGCAGCATGTTGGCGATTGCGAAGATGTCTTGTACATTCTTCTCAGTCACATTGATGCTTGATGTGTAGAGGTATTTTAGAATCATTCCCATGACACCAGGTTCAACATCCTCCAGGACAATCTCACGCTGTTTGCTAGCTTCCACACCTGATTTAAAAAATGCCCGGAAGTAGGAGCTACAAGCAGCCAGCACCAGGCGATGGCAGGGGAACTCCTTGTCCTTGATCTTCAGCACACAGTCCACCATGGTGTCATTTTCCAGCAGGTCACAGAGGCCATCCTGCAGCAGCGTCTGCTGGTACATCCGAGGCTCCTCCATGGGGTCGATTGGCAGAGCCATGGCTGTTTGAATTCTGTAGCAACCTCAATACAGGATCTACCAGGCTTTCGGGCAGCACTTATCCCAGCTCTGCTTCTGTCAGTGTCCAATCCAGAAAAATGAGGCAGGGCCTGGTTAGCAGACTTCCTCAGCTGTCTCAACTCTTCAACCAAACTCTATCTAGAAGTCTATTTATAGGTAAAGCCCTCACAGGGTGTGGAGGCTATTCTGGTACATTAGAGATACAAGCACAACAGCTGACACACCGCCTCCTATGAGGCAGCAGCTTTTTCTGTGTCATATGGGCACGGGGCAGGTAGCTGAGATCAGTGGTTTTAACAGTGCTACTATATGTCATTCTCATTATGTATCTTTTGAAAAATGTTCCATCTAGTACTCTAAAGGTTCCTTCATGTTTTGGGGGAACCATCTGTTGGTGCAGTACTACAACATAGACTTTCCTTTCAGAGTAGATCCCAAGTAGACTTCTTTTAGAAAGCTGGAACTTAACTCTTTAAAGAACCATCAAGGAACCAAATATATACCCAATATCATACCATACAGTCCAAAAAAAAAACACATGTACTGTAGGTTTCCATATAGACCCTTTAAGAGTTCCTCCAGAGAGACAAAGTTATCCTGCTCATCCCTCTGGCATGAAGAACCCTACTGTTCCTTTCAGATTAGTTTCACTGTAGGCAGATAATCAGCCGTAGTATTTAGTGAATAATGTACATTTAGATTTAATTTATGAACCTTCTGGGTTTCTTTCTCTTAGTTCGAAGCTTAGTTTATTTTCATTTATTTCACTGTTGTTTATTTTGCGATTTGTAAAATGTATAGATTTCATTAATTGATTTTTTTTCAAGCTCTTGTCTAATTCAGTGTTTCAGCTACTTTAAAAACAAGTCTATTTTATATTCATGTGTAATATTTATTTTCCACAGATCTCAGGGTTGATCGGGGTTTTGTGGTGATCATTAGTGTGTAGATTTGGACAACCGAGTTAGCTGGTAAACCTCTTTAGAACTAAGGAAACTAGTTAAATCATACAAAACAATTTTTTTTCCACAAAACTGCAGAAATCTGATGTAAATACTGCACAAGATATAAATGTACGTAGGATTAGAAAGCTTTATTTTATACATGATACAAAAGAATTTTAAAAGATTTATAATTACTTAATTACTTAATTAAGGTGATGAGCAATAGGGGGGGGGGGGTGTTAGGGGATAAACAAAAATAATCCTATGAGTCATTATGTGAATCTCTCAGTTCGATTTGAGACCTGGTGTGATAGAAGGTTTAAAGAAGAATGTGTCAGATGATAAAATCTAATATTAGAGCAGGTTTCTGTCACACTTCATTTTAGTAGTGAAATGATTCCCCTTCAGGTTTTTATAATATATAAATAAAGTTGCTAATACACACAATAACACACAATCTTTCCGTCTTTTTATTTCTGTACAGTTGTAAGATATCTTTCATCATATTCCAGTAAACAGAGGCATTATGTAAAAACTGTAAGGATAAATTGTTCATGCGAAGTGTGTTTGTTAAAAATCTTTAAGGTTCATTACAGTGTTATTGTGTATTTGTTCTGTATAAAAACACACCATATACATTCTGTTATGTCAGTCTGAGTTGTCCATTTTTTTCAGGTATATATTTTTGCCATATGCAACTCAAACCCAACAGTTTAACAGAGTAATGTCTTCCTACTCTGACTTTTCCTTGTCGGGGTCCCCAGCAGCGGCCGAGGCCTCGGTTTGAGGTTTGACGGTAACTGGAGGTGGGACTGGGACAGGAGGAGGTACAGGATCAGGGTCATAAATCAGAGCCTGCTTCCTTTCTCTCTCTTTTATTATCTGCACCAAGCAGTAGGTCACAAACATCACTGTGATGGTGGATAAAGGGAAACCTGTAAGGAGGAGACACAGGTACAATATGATTAAAAGAAATACGGAATTAAAGAAGGGAGTTAAAGTGCCGAAAGTAAGATATTTATACTTGATATTGTTTTAATTTATTTTTAAATGACTATACTATAAAGTTACTAGACATTTTATAATGCTAGTTTGGGTTTATTGAGACATTTGGAAAGCAGTGATTTTTGGTTAAACTGTGGCTTAAATCTGTGGTCATGTGGCTGAACCATGAAGTCACACAGTTACATACAGATTTAGCTGGACACACATTGGACAGGTTTTTACCTTTCAGCAGTAATCTCTTAGCAACAAGCTTCACAAAGTCAAGACTGTTGAGGACCAGGAGGTTGTACAGGACGATACACCAGAAGTTGAAAGCATTGAACACAGCTCTAATTCTGCGAGACATGGATTCAGACATCGCCGTCTGGGGCAGAATTACAAAACAATGCAATTGACACAGTTCGGCTTATCTTAATCCACAAAACAGGAATACATGAAAAAATGACTATTTAGCTAATTTGGTGAAATACAAAATAAGTAGTGAGATTTTTTAAAAATACGATGCTTAGTCCTGTTAACCCTTGTATGTTGTTTGTATTTTTGTTACTCAGCCAGTGTTCGTGGGTCTGTTTGACCCGCTGCATTTTAGGGTTTTTAATTCAACACAATCAAAAATTTTATGTTAAAATACTTTACAGATGTTTACTTCATCCCAATGACAAGCAATATAAACAGCATATATGGTTAATATTTGCCCTTTACCTTTATTACATTACATTTTTTAATGAAAGTGCTACTCGTTTTTTGCTGTTTTTTAATAAAATGTAATAAAAAAAAAGAAAATCAAATTTAATCAATTTATGACTGGGAAAAAATCAACAAATTTACAAGGAAGCAAAGTTTTACAAAACTATTAATGTTTATGAATATGGGTCCCACAGACCCGAACATCATACAAGGGTTAAATAATTGTATCTTTATAAATTAGTTCTTCAGTTCAGGATTTCGCTACTGCAAAAATTAACACAATCTAGTAACGTGCATTTTTCCTAAATGACCAGAGATTTTACACAGATCTGTTCCCGAGACGTGTCATGTGACCTCATACACATCCGCTCTTCCACTCGGGTGCATGGAACAGCTCCCATAGAAAGTCATTACATATGTGCCATTACTGTCCTGTACTGAAAGTCCTTATAAGTCCTTATAACTGAAAGACAGCTAATGCTACATACAATAAGACACATGAAATGCCACTTGAAATGTCGTATAAAAATATCAAAATGTAAAAAAATTAATAAATAAATATATAAATTCCCTGATTCTAATGAATTCTAATAACTTCAGGGTGTACATCTCTTTTGTCGCTATAATATTCTTCTCTCCAGTGTTTCCTTCCGCAACTTTTTCCACGATCGTACCTCAATGGTAAAGAAAGGTTCAGTGGAGAAGAACTTGGCCATCCACAGCTCAAAGTTGAGGCCGAAGCAGTTGAAGAAAGCCCAGAGGAAGACGACCCAGCTCGGCCCGAGCCACAGCGCCGTGATGCCGTACGTGCAGACCGAGGCGAACAACTCGTCCAGCATGTTATCATGTTTACCCCCGAGGTAATTATACACGTACCTGCAAAGTTAATTTTCATCTGAATGCTGCAGCTTTACACACTGCATCACTGCACAATAATTCAGACAGTAGATACAGTCTAAAATACACAAAAAGGGGCACACTATTGCCACATAATAAAGATTTCTTTCAATATATTTTAACATTTATAGCACAAATATTCTTCTGCCTCATATTTCAGATTTGTTTCCATTCTGACTTTACAGATAACTTTATATTTTGTAAAAGAGAGGTTTTCCATATGAAACAATTCTACAATGTTGAAAACACTCAAACTTAATGTTTTCCACGTTAATCAGCATCGCATTTTAAATGAAAACTGTTGCTCCATTTCATTTAGATTAGAGCAATCTGGCTATATTATATAATCTATTCCCAAAATCTAGATAATACTATATCTGTTATGTTTCAGCATGTTAAGGCACAATCTGGCCTGAATATATGATAATATGCAGTAACAGTTCATATAATAGTTTCTTAGACAGGTAGAAAAAATAAATAGTAGTAGTTTTAATAACTATGTATACATAATAATTATTAACTGAGGAAAATATTGAACTCTGAGCCTCTATAAAGTAGAGAAGATTTTCCGACACTTACTTGCAGAGCCAGTCATTGATTCCTCGATCAAAGTGCCTTTAAAAAAAGATCAACTCTCATGATTGTGTGTTTATTGAACACATTAAACAAGTGAACGTGAACAGTTGAGGTGAAAACTGACGTTTCGGAGAAGACGTAGAGCATCGTGATGCATTTGGGAGGTTTGGGAGGGTCTAGATGGTCCAGTCGAGACACTGTGTTTATAACACCGAACATCACTGCGGCTTTCACCCAGTCGTACACCAGATTCACGTACGCTAATCCCGCTGGAGAGAGATGAGACAGAGCGCTGGCCTTAAGGCTCAATTAAATGATCAATTAAAGCATTAAGTGGATTCGAACAGATCACATACGTACCAATAGTCCAGTCTGAGAGGTGTTTCAACAGCTTCATGTCACTCGGAAGGGTCAGAATATACATGAAGTGGAAGATGATGGCCATTATGATGATAACTCCCAAGTTTAATAAAGCCTGGATAGAAATGTCCCACATCTCTCTCTCTTTACGTCCCAAGTCTGGATTATTAGCCTGTGTCAGACAAGAAGACATGAGGTTCTGGTCCAGTGGGTTCTTTGTGTATTATAAGGCATATCTTAACATGTTGGACTAGTGATGAACTGCATACCTGGATATAGAATTTATCGAAGGTCATGATGGGTCCGAAGTAGAAGAAGGGGAGGTAGAAGTTGTACTTGAGCAGCTCTAGGATGCTGTAGTGACCCTCTTTCCTCTCACAGTTCTCCAAAGCAAAGCTCATACACCGCATGATGGTGAAGCCGCAGCCGCCGTAGAACAGCACCGGGCGCAGAGCAAAGTCTCCGGTCACGAACCCAGCCTGCAAATCAGTGACAGGAATGAACAAACATTGGGAACTAAGCAGAAGCTAAAATTCAGCTAGGATTCAGGAAGTTGATGTGATGCATGATAATGTACAGACATATGAGAAGAAGAAAGCATCTCATGAGGTCCTGTGTGGAAAATTAAGAACCGGACAGATGGACGACTGGAATATATTGAATACTAGATTTGGTAGATATGTTTATTCTTTGTGATATCTACCTGCCATGAAACAAACGGCTCCATCTTAAAAGTAGCGAGCGTGACGAGTCCGGCGGTGAAGCAGAGCCACCGGAGTTTGACGAGTGAGATGCTGTAGAGCAGCACACAGTGAGAGAGGATGAGCGTCACGTAGGTCCAACCCATACTCGTAAGAACAGCAAGAACACCGTAGACCATGAAGACCAGAGAACGGAACTGCATTAAGTGACACGGACATTGAGTGTGAGGACGTGCGCTTTGTTATCCACAAGTATATTTTAAAACATCACATACCAAATCATTTTAAATCAGAGACTAATGTTAGCCAAGTAAATAGGTTCCTGGATAGTCTTAACAGCAGCTTATCTCCATTTTTGTGCATCAAATAATCTAAGATAATAAACATACTGTATACATCAATAATTGCATTATTCTGAATGAACCCTAGTCTATAAACAACGCACTGTATACTGTAGATGTTTGAGACGTACCTGAGGAGCCAGCATGGAGGAGATCTTGGCGAATAAGACATGGCCAGTGAGAGCAAAGATGATGTGCTCACGGAACGTAGAGAACCACATCATCCACTCCACATCAGCCGTGTCCTGCAGTAATATAACCAGAGTTAAATGTACACATACAGTACATGGTTGATATAGTTAGAGCTGCGAAGAGATCAAACCTCACCATTTTTCTGCCAAAGTAGTACCATCCGGGCTGGATGTTGGACTTCAAGGACTTTCGGTTTGCATTGGCTTAAAAGGACAACCAAAATATAGTTATGAATTATTTTATTCATTTCACTGAACTAGCAGCGATGAAAATTTTACAATTATTGTAGAATATGAATGATCGTTTGAGGTTCTTTTCTACAAAACCTCTCATACAATCCATTAAATCATGTTAGTCCAGGACCTCGAACCAACAAACAATGTTACCATCCTATTTTTCTTTCCCTGCACAGTGTATTAATACTGACACATGATCCGGGGTGCATGGCCTGCATAGCTCTCAGCACCTGGCCCTACTCCACTGCGCTGGCCTTTCAGACAATACAGAAGATCCATGTGTCCTTCGGGATGGAGAAATAAATAACTGTGTGGTGGGGGGAATGAAGCAGGATGATAGCTGACATGCTGCGGAGGCTGAAAAAGTTTGTGTACTTTTTGTTCAACTTGGTTTGGTACATGTAGAACACTGCGTGTGCATGTGCGTGTGCGTGTGCGTGTGTGTGTGTGTGTGTGTGTGTTTTCAGACTTACAGCTGGACACCTCAAAAATCCAACTGGCAGCCCAGAGCATTGCCAGGGACAGCACCACATAATAAAAATAGAGCTCATACTTGGGAAGAGCTGCTTTGATCCCCATCGTGTATAATCAAAAATCACACACACCAGGCTCCTAAAAAAATAAATAAAAATAGCACAGCACTAAATAGAATGGAGAAACAGTAAACCGAATATTTTATACAATTATTCGTTATTTAAACACTTCATTATTTAATTAGTAAGTCTCCAAAATGCTAGAAGGTTGCTGGAGAATTCATATAATAACTAGGAATAAATGAACATTTAGTGAAATTGGCACTGAATTTTGATTGCTGAAAATATTCATCAAAAGCACACGATTATTACTTAATTACTGAGTTGCTCAATCGTTGGTGGAATTAATAGATATTTATTGACTTGATAAAAAAAGTATACACATAATAAAACTGAACATAGACACATAGGCAAGGGGTTTTCACCTAAAACATGATACTGTGAAGGTTTGCAGCTTGTCAGGGGATTGTAAAGTTCAGAAAAGTCTTCACTCGTTTATAGTGGAAGGAAAAATCGTTTGTCAAACTGGAGACATTTACACTATACAGTACAGACTATTTTTAACTGCAGCGCTTTGTAATCTACCTTCACATCTTCACTGCAAAACAAAGGGGTCAAACTCTGCATTTTTGTTACTGACACGGTAAAAACGCAAGCATGCAAAATTAAACGAAGGTTATACTGAACTTTTTTTCATTGTATAATCATGAATATGTATGTGTCATCTGTTAGTAACTCTCCAGTGTTTAAAAGCAGCACCTGGTGTACTAACCTTGAGCAACCTTTAGGAAGTAGGGCGTTTAAATCAACCGAAATCCCAGAGACACAAAAAAAACAGAAAACTGAAAAAAAATCTATCTCGAACACATCCAGAGCTGGAGAGGGGAAGCACTGTGGCCCAAGCTGTCAAGCAGGGGCAGTTAAAGGTGAACAGTGTTATGAGACTGAACAGTTTCCCTCCCATTGGGGCTATTTTTAATCTCAAAAAAAAATAAAATAATAATAATCTCAAATCGATATGGAATTATGACTGGTATTTCTAATGTGGTGTGATTCAATCTGAGGAAGCGTTTAATATTAAATCTTATTAAACTTAAACACACGTTACTAGGGAAAGTGTTATTTGTACAATTTGAGCTGGGTTATATCCATTGAGTAGGGTTTATATCCAATCTGGCGCCCTGTGAACATGGTGGATAGTGAATCATTTCAAAGAAAGTTTGTCTATCTCCTTTTTGTATAAATGTAATATTTTATAGTTTTAAAACTTCAGAGTTTTATTATGGAGATGAACCCTGGAGGAAATGTGAAGGATAATCGGTAACAGACACAAACATATGATGGCCAACATGAATCACTGTACTGAGTTGATTCTTTTGAGTCGATGCTTTGAGGTGATTCAATTTTTGTGGAACCCCTACAGAGTATGGCTTTACCGTACTGTCCACAAATAAGCATGTAGAAATCTTTAACTAGCTAAATTAATCTTGTCCAATCTTAATATGAGAATAGCAATTATTAATGTGTCAGAGTAACAACTCAAAGGCACATAAATGATAAATAACATTAACCTCAGGACTCACCGTCTATTAAACAAGAACCTGCATGTCAGCCACAATCCACTGTCACTAATCTACCTATGGAAAAAAATATATAACGACTGTAGTACATATTTCTGAACTAAATAAGGCAGTGATTCTTACCCGCATTTCTTTATATACCGTTAGAATCAGTAAATGTCTGTCGTAAAGTTTGACATGTTCCACCATAAACAAAAGGCATGTTACAATAACTATCCGAGTCATGTTGTGTAGAGTTTACTTTACATTCAGCCTTAAAATGTCTAAATTCTAGACTTTTGTTTGTAAAGACTCTCGCATCTTGTTCTGAACTCAGGACTCTCCATTGGCTCTGGAGTTATTTATTTCTTTTTTACTTGCTTGTCTTTGTCTTTACTTTTACCTTCTGATGTCTTAGTGGGATCCTCAGTTCACAAGATCTAAGAACTGGAAGACAAATCCAAGACGTATCTCAGGAACAACGGATAAACTAGATTTCTAAAGTTCGTCGCGACAGACTTTGATGTTGGCTTTGGCGAGGTAAGTATTCGCAAAGGCCGGTGCTTTTTGGAGGCGAGTGGACATAAGGGTCAGTGTTACTTTTGGAGGCAAGTGGACAGAAAAATAGGGTGCCAAAACATTTGGAGGCAAGTGGAGACGAGCATATGACATCATCCAAATACTCCTGAGGAAGACATCACGTGACGTCATCAGAATACCCGCGAGGCAGTTCCCCTCATTGTGCTGAGTGTTTTGATATGTCACATGCCCATGTTGTGCAAATTTTTTTATTTTCACGTGGCATCATGTGACATTATCAGAATACACGTGAGGAAGTTCCCCTCATTGTTCTGAGTGTTTTGATATGTCACATGTCCATGTTGTAAAAAGTTTTTTGATTTTGCATATTTTGGGGGCGGGGCTGCGGCTCAACCGAAAGGCCAGTCGGTACACCAATTTAATAGTTTGTTCAGAGTATCACCCTAAAGGAGCTGGCCGAGTTTGGTGTAGATAGTTCGAAAGCTTGCCGAGTTATAAACCTCCAAAGTTTATAATGGGAGTCTATGGGAAAAAGGGCCAATTTGAGACCCGGTACCGGAAGTACCGGAACTCGGATCGCTTAGAAAAGTAATAGCAACAAACTTCAGACCAGCATCTACTACATATCTGAATTTGGTGCATGTGGCTCAAAAGCCCTAGGCCACATTAAATTTTATAAATTTTTGTCTAAGCTGAAATAGGAAAACAGAATGTTGGCTTCTACAATGCGACATAACAGGAAGACGCGTCCATTCAGGATTTTGGAAGGAAACCAAGATGTACGAGAGAACATCTGAGGAACTGCATACATCCCTATGTTTATGTAACCTTAGCTTTGTATAAAGAAATTTGGCAAATATTTCTGACATCTTTAAACTGTTCAGTGTGTAGCTTAAAAAGCACATGTTAAGAATATTTGAGGCACAAATCTTAACCTTATGTGCTGTACAGTATGTCAGTGAACTATTACTTTATCTAAGTGGCTCAGCTGACCTGTAAGGTGATTCAACTTGTTACCACACACATAAATGACACTCCAAAACATAACAAGGAGATTAGGTTAATAACTAAAGGTTCTTAAAATGTATCTGCAACATCAGTGCTGTAAAGACAACTAAATAAAAATACTACTAATTTATAATGCTGTCATTTTTTTGTAATTTGAAATTTTGCTAAAATTTTATTTCGTTTTCCTTTTATTTTGTTATTATCTATATATAAATATCTACATGGGGGGCACGGTGGCTTAGTGGTTAGCACGTTCGCCTCACACCTCCAGGGTTTGGGGTTCGATTCCTGCCTCCACCTCCTCCCGCCTCGGGGGTTTCCTCCGGGTACTCCGGTTTCCTCCCCCGGTCCAAAGACATGCATGGTAGGTTGATTGGCGTAGTGTGTGAGTGCGTGAGTGAATGAGTGTGTGTGTGTGTGCGCCCTGCGATGGGTTGGCACTCCGCCCAGGGTGTATCCTGCCTTGATGCCCAATGACACCTGATATAGGCACAGGCTCCCCGTGACCCGAGGTAGTTCGGATAAGCGGTAGAAGATGAATGAATGAAATATCTACATATAAACAAATCAGATTTATTTGGTACAAAGACAGAGTAATAAAGGGATAGAAATAAAAAATCCACCACACAAAATTTGAGGTCCAGAAAGTCCTGGCTTTGATTTATTGAACCAAGTACGTATTTCACATTTCTAGCAATTTCTTAAAGAGTGAAATTCCTGAATTCCAGTTCTCCCTTTTAAAACACGACCTCTTACTGAACCGTGACAATATCCACCATGTGTACATGGTCTCTGAATTTCTGTATAAAGATATATTTTAATGACTTAATGATAGCGATGGCCGAGTGCACCGTTCACAACGATCGTTAATGTCGTACTGTACAGGTGCAATTAAATTGTTCCTATTGGTGCTAATGTAAAAAATGTGCATGGTGTTGCTCTGTGTGTAGGAGGCAGGATGAGGTAAGGCAGCTTAATCTACTCTTCAGCTGTGTCCTTCTTGCTGGTCTCCTGACCTTCAAAGATGGGGTACTTGCTCTCAATCTCAGCCCATGTGGTGGAACCATTGGCGAGGTCTCGCACGATCTCGGGTAACTCACGAACCTGAGGGGCAAAGACAAAGACCTCAGTTGATTAGGCACAAACCTAATAATAAACGGGTAATATATCCAATGCATTCATTCATTTTCTACCGCTTATCCGAACTACCTCGGGTCAGGTGTGTGTGTGTGTGTGTGTGTGGAGTTTTTGCTGCCATCTAGCTGTTCCCAGGGGGGTTGTTCTGCAGCAGAGATGCTGTTTGTATTCTTTACAATTGTTTCCTGACTTGTAACAACACTCTCTCACTTACTCATTTTCTACCACTTATCCAAACTACCTCGGGTCACGGGGAGCCTGTGCCTATCTCATGCGTCATCGGGCATCGAGGCAGGATACACCTTGGACGGAGTGCCAACCATCGCAGGGCGCACACACACACTCTCATTCACTCACGCAGTCACACACTACAGACAATTTTCCAGAGATGCCAATCAACCTACCATGCATGTCTTTGGACCAGAGGAGGAAACCGGAGTACCCGGAGGAAACCCCTGAGGCACGGGGAGAACATGCAAACTCCACACACACAAGGTGGAGGTGGGAATCGAACCCCCAAACCTGGAGGTGTGAGGCGAAAGTGCTAACCACTAAGCCACCGTGCCCCCCTATCCAATGCATATTAATTTAATAAATTAGATATACAAAATCTTTGTAAATAATTTCTAGGAGCATTTAAATTCAAGCCATTTCTTGATTCGTTTTTCAGAAAAACATCCAAGTTTGTGTAAATTTATACGAGACTCACAAATCATATACACTGTTGTACTCCGAGTTACTCTGCATTTTACTTTTTTATATATATTAAATAAGCTCCCAAGCTATTTTCCATTGCAGTTGTACAATAAACTAATCTAAAGTAAAGAGGCAACTAAGAAATTTATCAACATGAATAATGCTCACTGAGGTTTCATATAAAATTCCAGATAAAACGAGATGTTAGATGTGCGAATGCTTTACCTCGGCTCTGATCTGCCTCATGCTGTCTCGGTCTCTCAGAGTGGCCGTGTGTGGCGTCTTGTTCACGGTATCGAAATCGATAGTGATTCCGAACGCCACACCGATTTCGTCCGTTCGGGCGTAGCGCCTTCCGATGGAGCCCGAGGAGTCGTCCACTTTATGGGACACGCCAAATTTGGTCATGGCTTCGGCTGTGGAGAGGCCACAAGATCAACCAGTGCCATTTATTAAGTCTAATATATTATAATATAATATAATATAATATAATATAATAATGTCTGTGTAGACTCACATAGTTCACGCACAAAAGGCACGAATTCCTGATTCTGGCTCAGAGGAAGGACGGAACATTTGTAAGGCGCTACAAGAGCCGGGAAGCTGAAATACTGAGAACAGGAACAGTAAGGTTAGTTTCACTCGTTATGGTTTTCCTTCAGAATCAGGAACGTCGATTTACCGTTCTTTGCTCGTCGCCCTCTCTGACGTGGAATGTGTGCTCGAAAATGGAGTACATGATTCTGCCGATGCCGAAGGAAGGCTCGATGACGTTGGGGGTGATCTCTTCAACTGAAGTGACACAAACTCACAAGCTCAGTTTGGAAAACAAGGAATTTGAAAACAGGGAAATTTGAGAATCTATTTATACCTGATTGTTTCATGAGTTCAGACACAGTTTGCTTTAACACAGAGCACAATATATGAATCAAATCCAACTCTATTGGGGCGAGAACAAAATAGCCAATTAAACTGAATTCTGAGGGGAAATATAATATAATATAAAGGAAATATAGAGGGAAATTTTTCAGTGGAAATGGAAAGAAATCCTTAAACACGAACTTTCCTTCTGGTTGAGAAACATTTACAGTTCCAGAAAATGGATTTTTCAAATGTCTGACATGGGAAAGCTTCTTGCAGGCTGCCAGATAAACACTAAATCCCTACTTGGAGATGATCCATGAAACAACAAAGTATAATACAGAACATTGTTTAAACCTCGAAGATATTTGACCTCACCATGAAGTGTCTTCTGGAACCTCTTGATGCTAACCATGTCCTTTGTGAGTTTGAAGGTCTTGCCTTCGGTCTCGATGGTGAACTCGCTGCACAGAGCAACAACATACCCTGTTTATCCCACTGATCATCACTGACTTCACACCTTAGAGTAAAACTGACTCTCACCCGGTCTCACTGAGCAGCTTCTCCTGATCTGTGATGTAACACTCGTCACACACGGCGAGGTGTTCCATGACCAGCTTCGCCTCTTTCTTGTATTCTTTGCCGATGGCTCCCTTGTTCGGCTCAAACTGCACTACGTTGACGACTTTGTGCGAAGCGGTTAAGGACACAACTGATGAAAATAAACCTGATAAAAATGTAACCCAATCAAAGCCAATTAAACAGAATAAAGCTTCAGTCTGAGGATATGGGTTCCTTCAGAGGTTTCTCGGCAACCAGGGGGACCTTGGTAGCCCGTGCGTGACACGTGAGGTCATAACATGAGCGGTCTGCACAGCCCACGATTTCGATCCAGCCCTGTGAACCAACAAACATGTAATAAAACCACGACACTTCAGAGTAATGACGACATGTAGGGGGAGATTCAACAGCTTTAAGGACGTACGTAGGAGGTTTTGGCTTCGGCGTCCCAGCAGTCGCAGGCGTAGTGGGCCATCTCGTTGTCCATGTGCTGACGGAATCGCACTTTATCTTTTGCCAGACCGACTTTGGTCAGGTAGAGGTAGATCCTCCCGATGAAGTAGCCCAGGACGGAGTTGTTGATAACACCCTAAAAACAGACGGTTAATACGCTGGACATTAGAGAGTATACGGAGATCGAGACCTGCGGAGTGTCAGCAGGACTAGATTTCCCAGACAAATATATATTCCCACAGGAGGCTTTTCTTAAAGCTCACAAGTAGATTTATTTTATATTATATAATCGTCGCTGTCGGGCAAAAACATCGTATGTCCAAATTTGGTCAATTTCATATTTTTTCACATATCGATGCTATTGGTCAGTCCCCACGTGGGTCTGTTATTTTTACAAGTTATTAACCAATCTAAAGTCTTGAAAATAGCTTGAGCGCAAATCTCATAACTCCATTGGACACTTCAACTGTCCACCTCTTCCTCACTCCGCGGGAGAGCTTCGCGGCATATTTCTCCTCAAGAAGAGTCGCAACGAATCAACACGTCTTCTGAGGTAAATGTCTTCAAAACACTGGGCTCAAAGAAAAAAAAAATCTTGACCCCCGCTAGTTCTGGTGCTCGTCTGAGGACAGGAATTTAGCGCAAGACAATCCACTGCAACGCGGACTAAACCCTGTGCACTGCAGATAAGGTACGGCGTTTTTTTAATTTCCTGAAAAATAAAGGTTTTGGAGATACGAGGATTCTGCCTGACAGCCACGATATATACACACACACACACACACACACACACACACACAGACACACACAGTAACCCCTCACCTGCTCTACTGCATCCCCCAGCTTCATAATCTGGGCTGACTGACCGCTGGTCTGTGCTTTGGATGAGTACAGCAAGATGTCCAGATTGGCGACGTTGGAGAATTTGGAATGGACTTTTTCATTTGGATCGACAAAGTGCTCGATCTCAGCCATCGTGAACTCCCTAAGAAAGAATGTTGGATAAAAGCCATGTTAGTGGATCCTACGCTCCGTCGTTCACAAAACGAGGTCATAATGCCTGATAAGGTAACGCAGCTCACCTACCTGACACGAATGAGTCCCGAGCGAGGCGAGATCTCGTTCCTGAACGAATTCCCGATCTGAGCCGCAGCAAACGGCAGCTTGCCCTGGTTGAACTCCAGCAGCCGTTTGAAGTTCAGGAAGATTCCCTGAGCGGTTTCAGGCCGCAGATAGCTGCAGAAATCAAACAATATTAAGATGAAGATAAAGCAGTGAAGTGGTTGTGATTTTATAAGAACAGGTTAACTTTAAATTCATCAAGACAATAATGTTGTGCTAGTACTGGAGTCGCCTTCCAAAAAAAAAAAAAACACAATACAGTTGTTACCATAGTAACAATAATTCAATTCAGTTTTATTTGTATAAACTTCTTTCACGATGGACGCCGTCTCAAAGCAGAATAAACAAAAAACATCTGAATACAAATGATAAAAGTTTAGTTTTTAGTTTCGTATTTATATATTTATCCCTCAATAACGTGTCGCAAACTAACATAACTAAACCTGTGAAGCAGCTGGAACTACAATCAGAGCTGCTGCCATAGAAACGCAACCAACACCGTCGGACCAATCAGGATCGAGTATTGTGTGGTTTTTGAAGACAGCTTCATTTTCTCGACTCACCCCAGCATGTTACCTCCAGGACCGATGGAGGTCTGGAACATCAGGTTGAATGAGATGGGTGGTGTGAGGTCATTTCCTGTGCTGGGAGACTTCACGTTGTATTTCACGAACAGATCAGCCAGTTCCTGCTGAGTGTAGTTGTCCATCTGTAGAGACAAGCAGCAAAGCTTCATTAGTATGGAAAGTTTTCAGGAGCTTGGGGGTGGGGGGGTGGGGTGGGGGTAATCTGCCAATCATCTGCTTCACTTAAGGTGGCATTTTTACATGCAGGATTACTTCCTCATGCCATGAGCTGCATGTTATTATACGGTTTAACCTGCAGGTGGCGCCTCATCCACACGGTCTCATTTTCCAGCAGGTTTATTTTAAAAACTGCACGTTCTAGAGCACAGGATTTAGCCACAACCTGAAGCACACAAGGTCATACTGAGGTTTCCCACCACAAACCTTCTCATTGGTGCCGTAACACAAACGAACAGGAAGTCAGGACTTTACCTGAGTGATGACGTCTTCCATTTCACCCTTCTTCTCCTGGGTGCACTTCTTGTCACTCATCAGCTTCTGAAGATGAGCTGCATCAATCACACACAAGACACAAGCGTGAACACGGTCCTGTCAATCATCTGAGTGATGTTAACTGCAGGCGTCACTCGCTAGCATGAGCCTCACATCAGAAAACCCTGACTAATGCTTCACATTCTGATCTCCAGCTCATTTCATGCCTTTAATTAGAAAAATGAATATTTTACTGCCAGCATCATGGAGCTGCTGAAACTAGATCTGAAACCTGCTGCCTTACAAACATGACAGACTTAAAAAACAAAAACCCCCTACTTAGGCAGAGAGAAAGAGAGAGAGAGAGAGAGAGAGAGAGAGAGACACACAGAGACAGAGAGACCTGAGAAAGAGTCAGTAACAGACACAAAAACAGAGACGGACATCGAGAGAGACGGACAGACAAAGAGAGAGAGACACAGAGAGAGACAGGAACAGACAGACACAAAAACAAAGACGGAGATCGAGAGAGACAGGCAGACAGACAGAGAGAGAAAGACAGGGAGAAAGACAGATAGAGAGACAAACAGACAAACAAAAACAGAAACAGACAGTAAGAGACAGACAAACAGAAAAAGAGAGACACAAAAACAGAGAAACAGACAGTGAGAGCGAGAGACAGAGAGAGACAGACAGACAAAGAGACAGACAAAAACAAAGAAACAGACAGTGAGAGACAGAGAGAGAGAGAGAGAGAGACAGACAGACAGACAGAGAAAGAGAGAGAGAGAGTGTGTATAAAGACAAACCCTTCAGGAGATGATCGGCTCGGAAGCACTCTCCGTTCTTCACGTCTTTCACCATGTAGTCTGCGAACTTGTCCACGTGCCCTGATGTCCTAAACAGAAACAATGACGTTTTTTTCTGCTTTCTATCAGCACTTTCAGTACCAGATGTATTTTTGGTACAAGTTCGATGCTAAGAGTTAGCACTTTAGTTGCACTCCCATGTACTTTATGTACATTACTGATCGTTCATATTCCATATTCATATTTTATATATTTTATTCATTCTATATCCATATTTTATACTCATTCTGTCTATATTGTGTCTCATCGTCTGCATTGTTTTCTCGTATAGTATTGTGTTATTTATGTCTGTACCTTTGAGAGTCACAAACTGCTGGAACTAAATTCCTTGTGTGTGTCAACACACTTGGCCAATAAATCTGATTCTGATGGAAACGTCAGCAAAATATTTAACTAGACTGAATTCATTAACATGAAGCTGAACGCATCAACACCTTGTGACCAATCAGGAACAAGATTTCAACAACGGGGCGGTCACTGTGATTGACTCGCCCGTCTCTCTGGAAAGTTCCGCCTCCCACACAGGTGACGGCACAGTTCCGTTTTTCCCCCGTGGGGCTAATTATACTGGCCGAATTCCAGCACGAAGCACCGACAGCAATAAAATCACTGGTGTTGCTCCGGTCATGAAGTTTGAACAGAGTTGAGTGAGAACTCACTTGAGGACAGATTCGGGCGTGAGCATCGTACAGTCGATCTCCAGAATCTGCTCCTCTTGGATGAAGTGCTGTCTCCACGCCTGCAGGATGTTGTTCTTCAGAGCGCAGCCGACCGGCCCGAAATCGTACAGACCGCTCACACCTGACACACACACACACACGCCAAACCATCGGAATATATCACTACAAGTGCTATACGACAGATACAGTTACGTGTATTTTCTGCCTCCAGCTGAAACCTCACCTCCATAGATGGCGAACGCTTGGTCATAAAAGAAGCGTCGCTTCAGCGTGTCCTCCATCTTCACTCTGTCCACGATGTCGTCTTTAGTCTGCAGCGAGAGCTCCTGGAACAAGAGAATTATAGCATTGTGGAAAGAATTAATGGCGGAGTCCATGCTGGTGAGGACACGCCTTCGATCTGAGACAAAGACTAAACTTTCGATGTGTCTGTAGACGTAGACATTCAATATCAGATATCAGATATCAGATGATCGAGCTTAAAAGCAGAACCTCTTTCATCAAGTGCTTACTTAAAGAAACAAGTAACTGCAAGAAATCTAAGGTGCTCAGTTTTTATCTTTCGGTCTCGGTTGATTATTAGTAGTCTGGTGACAGCACTTGAAATAACAGCCCTTACTTTTGCCTCTAGGATCTTCTTCCTGGCTTTGAGCTCCGCAACAGCTTTGGTGACATCCACGTCCGGAGCGCCGTCGGCTTTCATCTGACGCACCAGTTCGCCCTTCGCACAGGGAGAAAACACAGATCAAACTGAGAACACTGAGAGTCGATAAGAACTGTAACTGAACCAAGCACTGCTTCCTTCTCCAAATTGCTTCATCTTTGGCACCGAGGCGAAAGTTATGGCACCCATGCATCAGCGGTTTCCTCTGGGTACACTGGTTTCCTCCGCAGTCCAAAGACATGCGCTTAAAGATGACCGGCATGACTGTGTGTGTGTGTGTGTGTGTGTGTGAGACCTATGAAGCATGGAACCCTGTACCCCTTAGGATACACCCCGGGTTCAGTGCTACCTCGTGTACATAAGAGCTACAGAAAACAGACGGGCGGCTGGATGAACGCACCATCATTCCTCAAATCTCCTTCAAGCCATAAACACCAACGACGTCAGATTTTACAGAAGAGAAAGTTTATCCTGTAAACAACCAAGGAGTTCAAACTCATATTTTGGTGACAATGTTGTGCTCCAGTTTCGAGCAGGATACCAAGAAACCACAAGCTTTTCTACCTAAAGCTTTCCATCATCACATCATCTGGTCAAACTGAAAGAGCCCTAAAAATAAAAATTGTATAAAGTGAAAGTGATTTGAGACACAGCCTGTAAAACAGATGCTCAAACGTGGCAATGCAGGGCGGAGAGAAGGAAAAGAAAAACGGGATACAAGTGGAATAAAAATAAGAATAATTTATGGTGTGTTAGAACAGGACTGTAATCCTGACTACAGCAGAAAGGAGGGATTTGGCGCACGGCCTGTTATAAACGTGGCAACCCAGAAGCACATAATCTCTGTTTATTTTCATGGATCCGATCCTATATTTACTTTCTGTTTGATTTCCCCTGATTTCGGTGCATGAATTAATCCTTATGAATGAACATTACATGAATGAAAAGGAAAGCCTTTTGCTCAGGGGCCTAACAGTGGCAGCTTGGTGGAGCTGGGATTCGAACCCATTACCTTCAGATCAGTAGTCTGGCACCCAAGGATTTTGGGTTTAAGGGCCTTTTAATGCTCAGGGGCCCAACAGTGGCAGCTTGGTGGAGCTGGGATTCGAAACCATGACCTGCTTATCAGTAGTCCAGCGCCTGATCAGAAGGTCATGTGTTCGAATCCCAGCTCAGATGAGTGCTACAACATCCCATAATTTAAGCTGCCCATTTTACTGACCTGCTCCTTCACTGCTTGTCTCAGTGGAGCCAGAATCTCCTCCATGTTGCCCTCCATGTTCAGTCCTTCACTTTGCTGCAAACACAGATTTCTCTTTTTCTTTGTCTTGCACAAGCAGGTCGTAAGACTGAAAGGTCTGATAACACGTGAAGCAGAGAGCGACTGACTTCTGGCTGTGTGGATGAAAAGGACAGCGGCTGAAATCTCTGCTCCACTCCGCAGCACTGCTGATGTCGCTCTGCTCAGCATGTGGAACCAGTGATTTCTCCCCCTACCCGTATTCTGTAATATCCCGCCTTCTTGGCGCGGATTGGCCAGACGTATCCTGTAGTCCTGAGCCAGGATTGGTCGGTTACGATCGTAATCGTAAATATGAGCTCTGAGCCAATCACATTGCAGGGGCGGGGTTTGTCCGAATGCAGGTAGGTAAAAAAACAAACCGCATCCGTATGATGAAATAGCAGGGAAAAGGTAAACACAGCGCCGCATTCACTGTAACACTTTCGCTATTCTCGAAAACGTGTCATTTTATTATTGCATCAGAATCTGCAGATTCGCTACACAAGCAGCTCATATATTGGTGGAAATGAGAAAGAAAGTAGGATAAATGTATAGATTCCTATTAAAACAATGCTTAAGTTTGACATTTTCCTCAATTTGTGTGTTTTGCTTACAAAAAAATCACAAGCACAATAAAAAATATACAAGTATGTAAATAAATAAAAGGCACACACTGGCTTTATTAATGCTTTAGAACAAAGCATTTCTCTATTTTAAATGATTTTTTTATTGATGATTAACAAAATGTGAGATGTTTTGAAAGCAACAAAACAACTCTTATGTATGTAGTGAGTTTCGTCTACAGGGGACATGCTAGATAAAAGCATAATGCTGGAATTAAAGCGTTAAACATTGCGACTTTTAACAAAAAAGTACTTTGAATCACACGTGACACTATACTACACACATGGGCACTCATCAGATGCAGATGCTACATGTCAGAGTGCCCTGGATTTAATAAGATTATTTAATAAAGCAGTAAAGAGTGCTAATCATGGACATGAGCTTCCTGTCCTAAGCAGGCTGATAGTTCTCGATCCTTTCCAGTAGTGCTTCTGAATATCCAGGTGAGTAATACCTGTTAAAGAAAGATTAACTAGTAAACAAATGTATCATAGCACACATAAGTAGAAGGTGACTGTTCCCTTTTTCCCATGAATAAATTAAAGAATAAATTATACACCTGACTATCTCCTCAGGGTAGCAGGCGTTAATGGCGTTTATGTACTCCAGCAGAGCGGAGCCGGGCTCAGCTTTAATTTCCTGCACCTTCTTCAGTCCTCCGCTAGTTACAAACAACCTCCGAGCTTTACTGTCATGTGGAAGAACCTACAGGACATGAAACAAACAGGGACGATGATTCCTTCACACAGGTTGCCTTAAACAGGAAATTCTATGTGTGTAATGAAGAACCTGCAGTTGACCTTGCTGAACTGGCAGATGATGTGTTTGAGAACATTGCTGGGAGCTTCGTAGAGCAGTGGCTCCAGTGCCGGAAGGTAAGTGCACTTCTGAAGAACGCTCTTTAAAGCCTTCTTCGCCTGTATCGAGAGAGATTATGCTTGTTGTATAACCAAAAACTATACATTTGTTTGTCTTTGGCCTGGGTGTTATATACCCAGGGTCCTATATTTCTAGGAACTGTATACCAAGATCCCTATAGTCCTTGGGACTAACTACCCAGGTTTTAGTACCTAACTAAGTCAGTAAGAGTTTGTAAAGTATCAGAGCACAGTCAATTCCATTTTTTTTCATCTTTTTTTTTTATTTTCCATTTTTTGGCAAATCTTTGCACCTTGACTTGCAGGTCCTCTGAGCTCTGGGTGCCCAGGTAGAGACTTAGCAGTTTGGGGAGCACGTTAGACATGGCTACAGCTCTTGCATGCTCTGGTGTGTGACGGCCGATCTGTCCCAGTGCCCAGGCTGTTGCAGCCTTTATGTGATCCTCCGTCTCCTCTGACAGACAGATAGCCAGCTGAGGTACGCCCTAATGTTCAGATGAGAAATGGAATGAGGACAGAGGAGAAACTTCAGTAATAAATGATAAAATATTCTAAACTGCAACCTTAATAGGGCAAAATATTTTGCATATAACTTAATATAAAAGATATAAGGACTGATTTATTAAACAGTTTGTGGCAAAAAGGTAAAGATCTTCTAGTCAGCAGGCATCTTACTGACAGTCTTTGTCAATTGTTTTGTCACACAAGCCCAGGCTCTTATCTCTATGAATAGGACGAGACCAAAACACCAGCAATAATGAGAGTTATGCAGTCAGAATAACTTTTAAAAGTGACCCACACATTCTCAGATTGCTCCAGCTTCTGCACACGTGTATATCTAACAAAGTGTAGTATCTGTATCTACTCATGTGTCAGCTTCAGAAAAATCTGATGGACCATAAAATAGGGTTTAGATTAGCAGACCTTAGATACAATAACAGCCATGGCGAGGTTTTCCGAGTGTGCAGCCACGTAGCCGAGCATCATGATGCCGGGCAATCGCACGTTCCCTCTAGAGTCCCCTAGAAAATCAATGACAGCTGCTACACCTCCAGCGTTCACGATCATCTGGGATAACTGAAGGGAAACACATACATACACACAGCCTTGAGCTAAGAAGCATCTCACAAATCAAATGTTGTGACTGCTATGGAAAAAAAAAATCTTGATAAAATAATGAAGGTGTTAATGCATATGCGCTCTCCAGTTGCTCTCAATCTTTTCTGCTTTAAAATGCTTTAGTAGCCATTTTAGATACCTCAGGGGTGTGTTTTGTGATCTCTCGTATCAGTGTGCTGATGTTCTTCCTCACACACTCATCTGGGTCCTTAAGGCAGGCCAATACAGTAGGGAAGATCTCTGCCTCAACCACCATCTCTGCCAGGTCCACAGAGTGCTTGGAGATCTGGCCTAAAGCTGAGAACACTTGCCTCTGTATACAAGATGGGAAATATTTTGTAAAACTTTGATTAATCAGTAGTTCTATTGAGGATATTACAGTTATAGTATAATCAATCATCACAATCAATCACCTTACTGACCATTTCAAATCACTGACACTGGAGACTCCTTCCATAATTGTTTATTTAGTAAATATTAACTTACCAAGTAAATTATTCATTAAATAACAACACATTTTTTCATCAGTTCATCCATTTCGTAAGTTTAAGCATTTGGAGTTTTCACCATACAAGTCATACATGAGTTGTTGATATAGAAATTACAACAGATCCAAACAAAAGCATGCAATAAATCTTAACTCTTGCAATACAGCGGAACTACTGACACTGTAGAAAAATGAGCTACCCTTCCTGACCAATCAGAATTGAGAATTCAACAGTGCCATGTACCATTTACAAATACACACTGTTTTGAAATACACACTTAATATAAATATCATTTTAGAATTGTTCATTAGTAAAATTGTGTCAGCCACACAGAAGTCTATGTTGGAAAAACTAAGAGATTAAAGATTAGGCTGTTACTCTGACCTTCAGTTTGGTGTCTGGGTGCAGGCTCATCTGTGCCAGGTGAGCAATGGCTCCAGTGTCCACGACAGTTTGCGCAAGCTCTGGTGAGTGTCTGGAGATGTCGCTCAGCGTTGAAGCGGAGATCCTCTTCAGGGCAATCTCAGGCTCCTGCATGCAGAGAACAAGCAGAGGAACCGCGCCTGCGTCCACCACCGCCTGAGCCAAGGCTGTGTTACGGAAAACATCAGAAACAATTTACATAGCAGATTAAACTTCATTAAGGAAAACCTTCAATAATTTAAACTAACAGGTTGAGAAAAAATGACTTTAACCCAAAGCACTTTTTAGTCTCTAAGATGTAGTTAATCAGCCAAAACTTGCTTGATGTCTAAAATGAGCTGTTACAATTTTACACTGGAGGCTAACGTAGCTAACAGATAATAAAAATTCAAGACTAACCATTGATCATTATACAAACTTTAGATTTCAGTCTAACAGGTTTCTGGTTTCTGGTTAACTTCATATTAATGTTAAAGGATTACATAATGTACAAGATACTTAAGAAGAATATACAATATATTTTGTCTGCTTATTCTTATTTATATCTGCTTTACATCTTACAAAAGCATTTTTGTTATTTTTGAACATTTGAACATCCTTCCCCTAAATCTTTCTGTCAGCAACAGAATAGAGATCTTACTCTGCATATACCGTCTATTAATGTACTTTATAGAATGTGAATCATAGCCTGTCATTATCTTAACTATGGGGTTGTTTTTTAGCATAAAACAGCATATACTGTATATACATACAGAAAATATATACACACTATGAAAGTCCAGACCTTGATGTCCTCATAGTTAGTTACAGCATAGGGTAGGAGGTAAGAGGTTGGAGGTGGGAGGTAAGAGGTAGGAGGTAAGGCAAAAGTTTGGAGATGGAAGATAGGAAGTGGGAGGTATGAGGTAAGAGGTAGAAGGTAATAGTTTTGAGGTAAGAGGTTGGAGAAGGGAGAAGGTGGGAGGTAGGAAGTAGGAGTTGGAAGGTAAGAGGTGGGAGGTAAGAGGTGGAAGGTACAAAGTAGGAGGTAGGAGGTGGGAGTTAAGAGGTAGGAGGTAAAAGTTTGGAAATGGAAGGTAGGAGGAGGGAGGTAGGAAGTTGGAGTAGAAAGGTAAGAGGTGGGAGGTAAGAGGTGGAAGGTACAAAGTAGGAGGTAAGACGTGGGAGGTAAGAGGTGGAAGGTACAATGTAGGAGGTAAGAGGTGGGAGTTAGGAGGTAAGAGTTTTGAGGTAAGAGGTATGAGATGGGAGGTAAAAGGTTGGAGGTGGGAGGTAAGAGGTGGAAGGTACAAAGTAGGAGGTAAGAGGTGGGAGTTAAGAGGAAGGAGGTAAAAGTTTTAAGGTAAGAGGTATGAGATGGAAGGTAGGAGGTAGGAAATAAAAGGTACGAGGTAGGAGGTAAGAGGAAGGATGCAAGAGGTAGGAGGTAAAAGTTTGGAGATGAAAGGTAGGAGCTGGGAGGTAAGAGGTACAAGGTACAATGTAGGAGGTAAGAGGTGGGAGTTAAGAAGTAGGAGGTAATAGTTTTGAGGTAGGAAGTAGGAGTTGGAAAGTAAGAGGTGGGAGGTAGGAAGTAGGAGCTGGAAGGTAAGAGGTGGGAGGTAGGAGGTTGGAGCTGGAAAGTAAGAGGTGGGAGGTAGGAAGTAGGAGTTGGAAGGTAAGAGGTGGGAGGTAGGAAGTTGGAGCTGGAAAGTAAGAGGTGGGAGGTAATAGATTTGAGGTAAGAGGTTGGAGATGGAAGGTAAGAGGTGGGAGGTAGGAAGTAGGAGTTGGAAGGTAAGAGGTGGGAGGTAAGAGGGAGGTGGTGGTTGGTGTAGCTGTGAAACCTTCAGACTTACAGCCGTTGTGGCGAGCGATGTAGCCCAGCGCCCATGCAGCAGCTTCTTTTACTCCAGGATCAAACTCCTCCAGGGAGATGACAAGAGCTTCGACACCACCGCAGTCTACCACAGCTTGTGCGAGCTCAGGTGAGTGCTTCGCCACGGCACGGAGAACAAACGCCGCCGCCTTCTTATAGAAGCGCTGTGGATTACATTTGTGTTTATAGTGAAACTTGAGACAACATAGAAAACAGCTACCCTTTAATTAATGAAGTTAATAAATTACATATTAATTGTGTGAAAATTCAAGTAAAATAAAATATTTCTGCCATGTGGACTATGGAGGTGTCATCAGTCTAACAATGAGGGCAACAATGAGTTCCAAGACTACTCTGAGCTACATCCAAGATTTTCACCAGTTAATACAGTTAAATGCTCAAAAATACCAGCTAGAACGCAGGGCTGATGGCTTACGTTATTTTCGGCCAGCGAGTAGACGAGCTGAGGCAGGATTTCTCCCCTCACCACTGCTTCAGCCAGGTCATTGTTATAGCTGGCGAGTCTTCCGAGAGCCAGAGCAGCCGTCTGCTGGATACTCGGGACGGCATCCAGAAGGAGAGGCCTCAGGAGCGACAACACACCTGAAACGAGAGAGAGAGAGAGAGAGAGAGAGAGAGAGAGAGAGAGAGAGAGCTTTAGCTATGTAGCCTCCCGCTGAGACAGGAGAGGAAGCTGATGTGATCTTCTGCAGTTGGAGCTCATCCACCTCCAGCTTCAACAGGTTGCATGTTCTTTTCTGCTTTTCTGCTCACCATGGTTGCAAAGAGTGATTACCATCAGCTTGTTTTAAATTACTGCCTGTAAGGAGTCACCTGTCCCTCAACTATTCTCTATTTAAATTACATATTATTTAACATGATTGGTTAACATGAATTAAACTCTTCTTTTGCAAATATAATAATAAACGCTCAATTTTACAGAACATTTAACAAGATCACTTACCTGCATTTTGAAGTGTTTCAATATTTTGAGGTCTTGTTGCAAGCTCTGCAACTGTTTGCACAAACTTCATCCTTTCTTTCTGGTACTGCTCAAAAACTAAAACATATCAAATGTTACAATTTAGGAAAAGACAGATACACACTATAAATAATAATAATAATAATAATAACAATAATAACAATAATAACAATAATAATAATAGTAATTATTATTACTATTATTATTATTGTTATTATTATTATAATTATTATTATTATTATTTATATAAATAAATTATTATTTATTCATTTATTCATTGTATGAATGAAAAACTTTCCATTTATCTTTTTTTATCTATAAAATCTTCATATAAGTGTTAACCATCAAAGTATAATAAAGCAACAAGAAAAATCTACAATTATTCTTTATTAAAAATGACAAAAATTATGAAAATTATAAAACCTAAATAGCTCTAATGCCTAAACAGTGAAAAGCTTTACATTTAAAGCTCTAAAATATTTTCTCACCCTGTAAAACTTGCCGCTGGCTCATAGTTTCAATCCCACAACAATAATGATAATAATACAAAAGACCAGAGTGACTCTCAAAGAAGTTATTAAAAATTACGCGCAATGTAAATTCACTCGCTCTCTGTTGTTGTCTACGCGTCGCGTTGGCACAGCAACAGACCGGAAGTATTATCTCGCGTGCTCTAGGTCTGGGTTGAATTCTCCACTATCCTTTGAATAAAAGTGCACTAAGCAGAATGCAGAAGCCATAGTTTTATACAATATGGGGGGGAACGATGATAAATAAAAGACATTTAGAATTCCGCCTTATATTTAATACATACAAAATTAATGAAATTAAATAAATAAATAAATAAAATGATTTTGGGAACCATTTCTTCTTCTTCCTACATGTACAGAAGCCCCTCTGTAATCGTTATATAATAAACACCTGAATGATTTTAAAGTCACTTTATTAACACCTGTCCTTCTCTTTACAGGGCAGTAAATAAAGTCATACAGATACAGCTGAAGAACTTCAGTTAATTTACACCTCAAATGTCACAATGGGGAGAAACCAGATAAGTTGGTTTGAGTATTTAAGAAGTTGCTGATCTCCTGAGATTTTCACACACAGGTTTACACAGAATGGTTAACAAATCTAAAAATACTCCAAATAATCACTTTTTACAACCCGTAGTGAGCTGCAATACCTAAAGTGCCCACTTAGTGGCACTATCAACACTCGAAAATAAATCAGCATTAATGACAGTTAATATGCACACATTTCAACAACATTCAACAGTAATGTACCTTCTGACCAGACGTCCAAGGTGGAATGGATAAGTGCCTGCGTTACAGATATGGGTGTTTCTATTAAATTAGATATTTATTTAATGTTGCACTTTTACCACCATTTTTTAGGAATGGCTTGTACTATTCCCTGCCTGGACAGTAGGGGAACATTTGGCAGGTTTTTGTTTATCTGTGCCATGTGTCTCTGTTCATGAATAGGAATGGTGCGGCCTCACCTCTTGCTTGTGGAGGATGTCAACAACCTGCTCTGTTTTCCTTTTCTGAGTCCTTATCTTCAGTTTGTTGTTGTTTTTGTTTCCGTGTTTTGTATTAGTAATTCTCTCTTTTTTAAGTTGTTTCCATGTTCCTAGTGTTTGTAGCCCATATTTTCCAGAATAACCCCCCTTTTTGTTATTTATGTTACATGGATGCTTTAGACATTTTTTTCTTTTAGAAATAACACAATAAGCAGTTGCTTTTTGTCATATTTTTTAACCCCTTTTATTTGTCTGTTCCTCACTTTTCTTTAGTTATTGTCTCATTTCACCCGCTCCTGCTTCCTCCCATTCTTACCGGACGTTGACCAAACTGAAGCACCGACTGATTTGTTTCTGAGCCAGCGAAATCATTTGTGTTCATCAGGAAAGGCAGCCGGCAGGTCGGTGTGCTGTGAAGCACTGGGAATTGAGCTGTATTGGACGCAGTCGTCTGATCGATGTCTTATAGCCTACACTGTAACCTACCACTCGAATAACCGTCCGTTCGTTTTGGCGCCAAACGATCAGCACTCCCGCTGAAATAAGCAGTGTAAGCGGTGTGTGTGTGTGTGAGTGTATAAGTGTTACATTTTAGAAAATAAGCATCCAAGTCATTGCAGTGAATGATTCAGACGTAACACTGTATGTGATATGGTGTGATTCAGAACGTCAAAAGTGTTTGCTTGAAATTCGACAATGCATGCAAGACAACGAATAACACACCTGTGAGAACGACAGTGTGGCTAATTCTTTTTTATGTCAGTTACCCATTTCTACTTTTGTACAAATTTTATGTTTCAAAAATATTTTTATTATTCCTATTCAACTGAAAGCCTCTTCTCTACACTCTTTACTGATGCCCCAGTGCTGCATACAGGTCACATGATAATAAATCATGTTGATGTATTCTGTACATCCAGGGCACAGAAATATCAAACTATGACTTTTAGTGCGTATTTTAGCTTTTGCAAAATGTTTCCATTTGCAAGATATTAGGATTATATTGTGCTCTCTGAAAGCAATCGCACCTCTTTTACTAAAACGGGCAGCTCCACAGGCCATGCTTTCCTCAGTATAACTTTCAAAATGTGAGATGTTTTAAAAGCAACAAACAACTGTTATGTTTGTAGTTAGTTTCTACTATAGGGGACATACTAGATAAAGGCAATTGCTGGAAATAAAGCGTTAAACATTGCGACTTTTAACAAAAAATAACTTTGAATCACACGTGACACTATACTACATACAGTGCAGCAAAACATGGGCACTAATCAGATGCAGATGCTACATGTCAGAGTGCCCTGGATTTAATAAGATTATTTAATAAAGCAGTAAAGAGTGCTAATCATGGAGATGAGCTTCCTGTCCTAAGCAGGCCGATAGTTCTCGATCTTTTCCAGTAGTGCTTCTGAATATCCAGGTGAGTAATACCTGTTAAAGAAAGATTAACTAGTAAACAAATGTATCATAACACACATAAGTAGAAGGTGATGTTTTCATTTTTTCCACGAATAAATGTTCATTAAGGACAGTTATACACCTGACTATCTCCTCAGGGAAGCAGACGTTAATGGCGTTGATGTACTCCAGCAGAGCGGAGCCGGGCTCAGCTTTAATTTCCTGCACCTTCTTCAGTCCTCCGCTAGTTACAAACAACCTCCGAGCTTTACTGTCATGTGGAAGAACCTACAGGACATGAAACAAACAGGGACGATGATTCCTTCACACAGGTTGCCTTAAACAGGAAATGCTATGTGTGTAATGAAGAACCTGCAGTTGACCTTGCTGAACTGGCAGATGATGTGTTTGAGAACATTGCTGGGAGCTTCGTAGAGCAGTGGCTCCAGTGCCGGAAGGTAAGTGCACTTCTGAAGAACGCTCTTTAAAGCCTTCTTCGCCTGTATCGAGAGAGATTATGCTTGTTGTATAACCAAAAACTATACATTTGTTTGTCTTTGGCTTGGGTACTATATACCCAGGGTCCTATATTTCTAGGAACTCCTTGGGACTATTTAACCAGGGCCTGCATATTCCTAGGGGACTGTATACCAAGTTCCCTATATTCATAGGGACTATTAACCCAGGGCCTGATATTCCTACTGAATACAAAGAATCCTTATGTGCCTATATTTCAAGGGCTCTACATAGGACTCTACATCCAGGACTTTAATTTATGTAAACCCTACAGACACGTGTGTATATTCCACTGGCATTATGTACTCAAAGGTTTTTTTTTTCCAAGAGCCATAAATTCATAGACCCAAAGTGGCTATATGTAGCTATATGTACCCAGGGCCCTATGTTTTTTAGGACGTAAGTCAGTAAAGTATCAGAGCACAGTCAATTCCTTCAATTATAAGTTTTTTTCCATATTTTTGGCAAATCTTTGCACCTTGACTTGCAGGTCCTCTGAGCTTTTGGTGCCCAGGTAGAGACTTAGCAGTTTGGGGAGCACGTTAGACATGGCTACAGCTCTTGCATGCTCTGGTGTGTGACGGCCGATCTGTCCCAGTGCCCAGGCTGTTGCAGCCTTTATGTGATCCTCCGTCTCCTCTGACAGACAGATAGTCAGCTGAGGTACGCCCTAATGTTCAGATGAGAAATGGAATGAGGAGAAAGCAGAAACTTCAGTGTTAAATGATAAAATATTCTAAAATATTTTGCAAAATATTTTGCGTATAACTTAATATAAAAGATATAATGACTGCTTTATTAAACAGTTTCTGGCAAAAAGGTAAAGAACGTCTAGTCAGCAGGCATCTTAGTGACAGTCTTTGTCAATTCTTTTGTCACACAAGCCCAGGCTCTTATCTCTATGAATAGGACGAGACCAAAACACCAGCAATAATGAGAGTTATGCAGTCAGAATAACTTTTAAAAGTGACCCACACATTCTCAGGTTGCTCCAGCTTCTGCACACGTGTATATCTAACAAAGTGCCCTGTATCTACTCATGTGTCACCCTCAGAAATCTGATGGATCATAAAATAGGGTTTAGATTAGCAGACCTTAGATACAATAACAGCCATGGCGAGGTTTTCCGAGTGTGCAGCCACGTAGCCGAGCACCATGATGCCGGGCAATCGCACGTTCCCTCTAGACTGCCCTAGAAAATCAATCACAGCTGCTACACCTCCAGAGTTCACGATCATCTGGGATAACTGAAGGGAAACACATACATACACACAGCCTTGAGCTAAGAAGCATCTCACAAATCAAATGTTGGATTGCTATGTTAGGTACCTCAGGGGTGTGTTTTGTGATCTCTCGTATCAGTGTGCCGATGTTCTTCCTCACACACTCATCTGGGTCCTTAAGGCAGGCCAATACAGCAGGGAAGATCTCTGCCTCAACCACCAGCTCTGCCAGGTCCACAGAGTGCTTGGAGATCTGGCCTAGAGCTGAGAACACTTGCCTCTGTATACAAGAAATAAGGAAATATTTTGTAAAACTTTGATTAATCAGTAGTTCTATTGAGGATATTACAGTTGTAGTATAATCAATCATCACAATCAATAATTACCTTACTGACCATTTCAAATCACTGACACTGGAGACTCCTTCCATAATTGTTTATTTACTGTAGTAAACATTAACTTACCAAGTAAATTATTCATTAAATAACAACACATTTTTTCATCAGTTCATCCATTTCGTAAGTTTAAGCATTCGGAGTTTTCACCATACAAGTCATACAAGAATTGTTACTATAGAAACGATAACAGATCCAAACAAAAGCATCGTAATAAATCTTAAATCTTGCAATACAGCTGAACTACTGACACTATGAGCTACACCTCCTGACCAATCAGAATCGAGAATTCAACAGTGCCGTGTACCATTTACAATTAACATTAAATCTAATATTTATTAAAACTCTTATCTGTATAAAGAATTATATATAAAAATTTGTTTATTAGTAAAATTGTGTCAGCCACGCAGAAGTCTGTGTTGGAAAAACTAAGAGATTAAAGATTAGGTTGTTACTCTGACCTTCAGTTTGGCGTCTGGATACAGGCTCATCTGTGCCAGGTGAGCAATGGCTCCAGTGTCCACGACAGTTTGCGCAAGCTCTGGCGAGTGTCTGGAGATGTCGCTCAGCGTTGAAGCGGAGATCCTCTTCAGGGCAATCTCAGGCTCCTGCATGCAGAGAACAAGCAGAGGAACCGCGCCTGCGTCCACCACCGCCTGAGCCAAGGCTGTGTTACGGAAAACATTAGAAACAATTTACATAGCAGATTAAACTTCATTAAGGAAAACCTTCAATAATTTAAAGGAACAGGTTGAGAAAAAACGACTTTAACCCAAACCACTTCTTAGTCTCTAAGATGTAGTTAATCAGCCAAAACTTGATGTATAAAATGAACTGTTACAATTTTACACTGCAGGCTAACATAGCTAACAAATAATAAGGCTCACAAGTCGAAAAAAGTTTTTCTGTAGTCTTTGTATGTATTTTTAAATAATACCACAATGAATTATCTTCATATTAATATTAAAGGATCACATAATATAGAAGATCCTTAGGAAGAATATATTATAGTATATTATACAGTATATTTTGTCTGCTTGTTCTTATTTATATCTGCTTTACATATTACAAAGCATTTTTGTTATTTTACCTTGCACATTCTTCCCCCAAATCTTTCTGACAGCAACAGAATAAAGATCTTCCTCGGCATATACCATATATATATTTTAATGCACAAGCATTTGCATTAAATGCATAACTATTGCTGACCAACAGACCCCAGCATGTCAGGTCAGATCAAAACTGCTCTTCCACCAGTACCCTTAACAATGGTTTACCACAGGGCTGCGTGCTGAGCCCATTCCTCTATTCCCTCTTCACTCACAACTGTAGGCCTGTGCATGGATCTAATCCCATTATTAAGTTTGCTGATGACACCACTGTTATTGGCCTCATCACCAACAAGGATGAGACAGCCTACAGGTAAGAGGTACAGCATCTGGTCGCATGGTGTCCCGAGAATAACACCAGCAAAACAAAGCAGCTCATCATCGACTTCAGAAGGGAGAGAGGAGGCATGCATGCCCCATGCAAATCAATGAGATGCCAGCTGAAAGTGTCTCCGGCTTCAGGTTCCTGGGGATCCACATCTCTGAGGACCTGTCCTGGACCACCAACACCTCCAGCCTGGTCAAGAAAGATCACCAGTGCCTGCTTTTCTTGAGAACACTGGAGTAGACATCACCTGTCTTCAGCCAACCTGGTGAACTTTTATCGCTGTGTGATTGAGAGCATCCTGACCAACTGTTTCACAGTCTGGTATGGGAACTGCACAGCCGCAGACCGCAAGGCACTACAACAGGTGGTGAGAACCACCAAATACATCACAGGAACTTTACTTCCAGCCATTGAGGATGTCCAAAGGAAATTCTGTCTGTGTTTAACTCACAGCCTTCTTAAAGACTCGCAGCATTACTTGTTAGATGCCAAACTGCATTTCATTGCCTTGCACTTGTACATGTGTAATGATAATAAAGTTTAATCTAGGGCTGGTAAGCGATTAAAAATTTTAATCTAATTAATTACATGATGTGGCGATTAATTAATCTAATTAATCGCATTTAATTGCACAAATTTTAGTTGAGAATTTCCCCCAAAATGTCATTTAAAATGATTGTGTTTGAGGAAGATTGAACCAATATAACAAAAAGCAGTTTATTTATTTAACACAAGCCTATCACTTAGGCTACAATGGCCGTAACATCGCAATTTGACAAGCATCCATTAACCCCTTGTCTTCCACAATATTAACTGGCCTACAGTCAATTGCAATCCATTTAGATATTGCATTTGTTAGTGTTTCTGAGGACGACTTACTTAATTTGCGGCGATTTTCAGTTAGCGTGGTTTGGCGGAGATTGCCTGCAGCAAATTGCAGAGAACGCAAAGGACTTTGGTTTTATCAGTGGCTCCATTGGAAAGAGTTTTGAATTTAAATTTGCCCTTCAGAAAGCCAGGCAGATCTGTGTCGTTTGGCATCATGCTTGACTAACTCGCCACTACAGCTTATTACAAGATGTGTAGTCGTTGGTACAGGTGTGGGGAGGGGCGGGGCGCGTTAAAAGCGTTAAAAATATTAACGCGTTATTTTTTCTCATAATTAATTAATCTAATTAACGTGTTAAATTACCAGCCCTAGTTTAATCTAATCTACTCAAATTGAATCTTAATACCGAAAAGTGTGCATACAGGCTTTTTGAGTGTCTTCACCTTAACTAAGGGTCTGTTGTTTATTGTAAAACAGCATATATACACACAGAAACACTAGGAAATAAAACTTTAAAACCTTCTCAAAGGAAGTCTAGACCTTGATGTCCTCATACGTAGTTACAGCATAAGGTAGGAGGTAAGAGATTGGAGGTAAGAAGTTGGAGGTAGGAGGTGGGAGCTGTGAGGTAAGGTAGGAGGTGGGATGTAGGAGGAGGGAGGTAAGAGGAGGGAGGTAAGAGTTTAGAGGTAGGAGGTGAGAGGTGTAGCTGTGAAATCTTCTGACTTACAGCCGTTGTGGCGAGCGATGTTGCCCAGCGCCCACGCAGCAGCCTCTTTCACTCCTAGATCAAACTCCTCCAGGAAGGTGACAAGAGCTTCGAGAGCACCGCAGTCTACCACAGCTTGTGCAAGCTCAGGTGAGTGCTTCGCCACGGCACGGAGAACAAACGAAGCCGACTTCTTATAGAAGCGCTGTGGATTACATTTATGTTTATAACAGCTACCCTTTAATTAATGAAGTTAATAAATTCTGTATTAAATGTGTAAAAATTTAAGTAAAATAAAAGACATTTGTTTAAAGCCATTTCAAAATGCAGCCTCTCCAAAACTAATGGTTCTTTTATTGTGGTTGCTCTGATATGATGTCAGTAAAATTAAAGAAGCAGTTCTCTGCTGCCCATAAAATCAATTTAAACTTTGATTAAAACTCTTCTCTGCCCTTTAAACATTATACTGAATACAAAGTCACATTTTAAGAAAAAAAAAAGGTCGTTATAGTCCAGACTATGGGCCAAGGACCTTTACTATAAAGGTAGCATGAATAACAGCTTCTATTTGATGTCACAATCTTTTTTTTCTGCCATGTGGACTATGGATTTGTCATCAGTCTAACAATGAGGACAACGATGAGTACAGATTAGTCTGAGGTCTTCGGCATTAACAGCTACATTCCCAGCTTTTCACTAATTAATCCAGTTAAATGCTTTAGAATACCAGCTAGAACGCAGGGCTGATGGCTTACGTTATTTTCGGCCAGCGAGTAGACGAGCTGAGGCAGGATTTCTCCCTTCACCACTGCTTCAGCCAGGTCCTTGTTGTAGTTGGCGAGTCTTCCAAGAGCTAGAGCAGCCGTCTGCTGGATACTCGGGACGGCATCCAGAAGGAGAGGCCTCAGGAGCGACAACACACCTGAAACGAGAGAGAAAAAGAATACTGTATGGGAGAAAAAGAAAACTGCCCATTCAGCCAACAATATTCTTACAAGGCACCTGTTTTCATGGATAAATCATCTATTTATTTATTTTTTTTTACAAAATGGAAATCCTGAAAATGTGTCATATCAGAATCAGGATCAGAATCATGTTTTATTAGTTAATGCACATTATAATACTCTAATGTACATTATATTACACAATATATTGTGTTAATAGACATTACACAATATAATTAGATACACTATTCTATAATTAAGATGCATTATAAAAACTCCAGTTGAGACGAGAGAGGAACTGATGTGATCTTCTGCAGTTGGAGCTCATCCACCTCCAGCTTCAACAGGTTGTATGTTCTTTTCTGCTTTTCTGCTCACCATGGTTGCAAAGAGTGATTACCATCAGCTTGTTTTACATTACTGCCTGTAATGAGTCACCTGTCCCTCAACTATTCTCTATTTAAACTATTTATAACTATTTAACATGATTGGTTAACATGAATTAAACTTTTCTTTTTCATCAGTTTGTTTTATGAAAGGTGCTATATATAATAATAAGCATTCAATTCTGCAAAACATCAACAAGATCACTACTTACCTGCATTTTGAAGTGTTTCAATATTTTGAGGTCTTGTTGCAAGCTCTGCAACTGTTTGCACAAAACTCATCCTTTCTTTCTGGTACTGCTCAAAAACTAAAACATATCAAATGTTACAATTTAGGAAAAGACAGATACACACTATAAATAATAATAATAATAATAATAATAATAATAATAATAATAATAATAACAACAACAACAATAATAATAATAATAATAATAATAATAATAATTATTGTTGTTATTGTTATTGTTATTATTTATTTATTTATTCTTTGTATGAATGAAAAACTTTCCTTTTTTCTACATCTATAAAAACTTCATATAAAAGTGTTAACCAACAAAGAATAATAAAGCAACAACAAAAATCTACAATCATTCTTTACAAAAAAATTACAAAAATTATGAAAATTATAAAACCTAAATAGCTCTAATGCCTAAACAGTGAAAATCTTTACATTTAAAGCTCTAAAATATTTTCTCACCCTGTAAAACGTGCTTCTGGCTCATAGTTTCAATCCCACAATAATAATAATAATAATAATAATAATAATAATAATAATAATAATAATAATAATAATAATAATAATAATAGACAAAAAACTTAGACTAGAGTGACTCTCTAAAAGAAGTAAGAAAATTACGCGCAATGTAAATTCACTCGCTCTATTGTTTTAAGCTTCGTGTTGGCATGACAACAGACCGGGGTAATTACTGTATCCAGCCTTCTCTCGGTGTGGGGAACGAAGATCCGAATCCGAATCAGAATCAGAATCTGGTTTATTGCCTGGTACTGTAGGTGTCTACATGTACAGGAATTTGTCTTGGTGTGTTGGTGCATAGTAATAATAGAGAAGAAGAAGCATAAATCTAAGAAACAAAGATTATAGAAACAATTATGTATATAAGCATAAAGATTTACAAAAAAAAAAAAAGCAATTGGATGTAAACAAAAATAGAAACATGAACTGTACACTAATGCAGGATGTGCAAATAAAGAGGCAAATATACAATTAGAAATGTTACATATATTACAACTGAAAGAAAACTAATGTTTGGATACTATTTGGATATAAATGTGTATATTTTATCGCTAATAAATAGTAATTCCATATGGTTCCCCTAGGTGGCAATGTAAGCATGTAGCTGCTGATCTGATATTTTCACACACAGGTTTACACAGAATGGTGAACAGATCTAAAAATACTCCAAATAATCTCTTTTTACAAATGTGGTGAACTGAGAAGCATCTCAGAACACACATGATTCATGATTGGTTAAACTACACTACAGACTACTGAAGGGTGGGTGGATAAGAGAATCTTGTGGTTGACCGTATCAAACGCTGCTGAAAGGTCAAGGAGGATGAGGACGGATGACAATTTGGCTGATCTAGCAGCATGTAGTTTCTCAGAGACATGCAAAAGAACTGTCTTTGTGGAATGAGCTGCTTTAAAGCCAGACTATAAAGGGATCTAACTAATTGGATCTAACTGATCCAATAAGGAGCAAACAATACAATAACAGTATTTGAAGCCCTGACCATAATATACAGAATTCAGCCTATGTTTTTCAATATTATCTTTGTTACGTCACAAAGAATGTGTTCATTAATTATGGATCTGCTTGCAACAAGCACAATACAACAGTTACACGGTTATAGTTTACGCCTGCAAAATTAGCCCCTGTGGGGTTTATATTGTGACCACCTTCATGAAACATTCAGTTATTATTCCACTTAACCCAGCTAAATTGTTGCAGTTCTGCACTGTCCATTAAAAAAACATGTAAAATACCCAATAAGGATTGGAAATAGATGAGAAAATTACCTTACATATACTATATATTTAAATTTTGACCCCACAATTTTTACAGCTGTATTAATTGTATTTTTGCAGGGAATACTGTTATTACTATTTCTGTTCTTCACTATTTATTATTATTTAAATATTATTTTAAATGAGGGGGGCACGGTGGCTTAGTGGTTAGCACGTTCGCCTCACACCTCCAGGGTTGGGGGTTCGATTCCCGCCTCCGCCTTGTGTGTGTGGAGTTTACATGTTCTCCCCGTGCCTCAGGGGTTTCCTCCGGGTACTCCGGTTTCCTCCCCCGGTCCAAAGACATGCATGGTAGGTTGATTGGCATCTCTGGAAAATTGTCCGTAGTGTGTGATTGTGTGAGTGAATGAGAGTGTGTGTGTGCCCTGCGATGGGTTGGCACTCCGTCCAGGGTGTATCCTGCCTTGATGCCCGATGACGCCTGAGATAGGCACAGGCTCCCCGTGAACCGAGGTAGTTCGGATAAGCGGTAGAAAATGAGTGAGTGAGTATTATTTTAAATGTTATTTTTCATAACATTACTCACAACTAATACATCACAACATACTCTGATGTTTAAAGCATTTATTTTTTAAAGGCAAAACCCAGAAGAAATGTCTTATTACCATGCTGGCTGAAATCCCAGCTAAAGTTTTTTAATATAAAACACTGAAGGTACATTAAACAATTAACAAACTGCAGATACAAAGAAAAAGTTCACCATAAACTCATTTACTCATCCTTGTGCCATTCTAGGTGTATATGACTTCCTTTCTTCAGCTGATCACAGTTTTCTTCCCTAAGAGATAAAATATAAACAGATGTATTGCAGATGTGGTGTGGCTGGATTTGTATCATGTTACAGCCAAACCAGACAACTTTGTAAGTGTATTTTAATCATTCAGGTATCAGTGTCAGGAAACAGGATGTCTTTACAGGTAAAATCCAGACCCAAATGCAGGAATTAAATAAAAAGAGGTTTTATTAGAAAAAAAAACAACTACAAACACATTGAAAAAACACTGGGGAAGAAGACTAGGCAGCTGAAATAAGAAAACACAAAAACTCAGAAAACAGAAACACAAACAAGGACTTAGCAAAAAAAACAAAAAAAAACGGACATAAGACAACAGGTATATTATAAGGACAATCATAGAGACACAAGACAAATCAAAGCCTGCCAAAACGTCCACCTGGTGTTCAAACAGGGAACAGTCTAATCCATCCATGACAGCACTTCCCCCTCAAGGCGCGGCTCCTGACGCGCCAACCCAGAACCACGGCCGAAAGTAACACAGCGAGGCACGGATGTTCAGAACAGTAATACATCTCTTTAGGGAAGCAGGCGTTAATGGCGTTGATGTACTCCAGCAGAGCGGAGCCGGGCTCAGCTTTAATTTCCTGCACCTTCTTCAGTCCTCCGCTAGTTAAAAACAACCTCAGAGCTTTACTGTCATGTGGAAGAACCTACAGGACATGAAACAAACAGGGACGATGATTCCTTCACACAGGTTGCCTTAAACAGGAAATGCTATGTGTGTAATAAAGAACCTGCAGTTGACCTTGCTGAACTGGCAGATGATGTGTTTGAGAACATTCTTGGCAGCTTCGTAGAGCAGTGGCTCCAGTGCCCGAAGGTAAGTGCACTTCTGAAGAACGCTCTTTAAAGCCTTCTTCGCCTGTCTCGAGAGAGATTATGCTTGTTGTATAACCAAAAACTATACATTTGTTTGTCTTTGGCCTGGGTATTATATACCCAGCGACCTATATTCCTAGGTACTGTATACCAAGTTCCCTATATTCTAAGGGACTTTCTATCCAGAACCCTATATTCCTAGAAAGTGTACACCAAGATTCCTATATTCTTAGGGACTATCTAACCAGGGCCTGATATTCCTACTGAATACAGGGAATCCTCATGCTTTAAGTGCCTATATTTCAAGGGCTCTACTTTCCAGGACTTTAATGTATGTAAACCCTACAACCATGTAGGTCTATATTCCACTGACATTATGTACTTTTCCAAGGGCCATAAATTCATAGGACCAAAGTGGCTATACTGTATGTGGCTATATGTACCCAGGGCCCTATATTTTTTAGGACGTAAGTCAGTAAGAGTTTGCAAAGTATCAGATCACATTCAATTCCTTCAATTAAGTAATTTTGCCATTTTTTGGAAAATGTTTGCACCTTGACTTGCAGGCGTAGACATAGTAGTTTGGGAAGCACATTAGACATGGCTACAGCTCTTGCATGCTTTGGTGTGTGATGGCCGATCTGTCCTAGTGCCCAGGCTGTTGCAGCCTTCAGATGAGAAATGAAATGAGAAAGGAGAAACTTCAGTGTTAAATGATAAAATATTCTAAACTACGACCTTAAACGGACGGACTAACTAAATATTTTGACTAAAAATAGGTATGTGGTCGTAATAACTTTTAAAAGCGTCGCACACATTCTCAGGTTGCTCCAGCTTCTGCACATGTGGCATATCTAACAAAGTGCCCTGTATCTACTCATGTGTCACCCTCAGAATCTCATGGACCATAAAATAGGGCTTATAGTAGCAGACCTTAGATACAATAACAGCCATGGCGAGGTTCCCTAAGTGTGCAGCCATGTAGCCGAGCATCATGATACCAGGCAATTGCTTGTTTCCTCTAGAGTCCCACAGAAAATCATTCACAGCTGCTACACCTCCAGCGTTCAAGATCATTTGGGATAACTGGAGGGAAACACACACACATACACAGCCTTGAGCTAAGAAGCATCTCACAAGTCAAATGTTTGACTACTGTGGAAAAAAAATGGATAAAATAATGAAGGTGTTAATGCACATGCGCTCTCCAGTTGCTCTTAAACTTTTCTGCTTGAAAATGCTTTAGTAGCCATGTTAGGTACCTCAGGGGTGTATTTTGTGATCTCTCGTTTCAGCGTGCTGTCGTTCTGCCTCACACACTCATCTGGGTCTTTAAGGCAGGCCAGTACAGTAGGGAAGATCTCTGCCTCAAACACCAGCTCTGCCAGGTCCACAGAGTGCTTGGAGATCTGACACTATAGAAAAATGAGCAAAACCTCCTGACCAATTAGAATCGAGAATTCAACAGTGCTGTGTAACATTTACAATAAACATTATATCTTATATTTATTTATTCAAACTCTTATCTGTATAAAGTGTAGCTGGTGTGTGTGAACAGGTGGATGTCGAAATACACTTAATATAAATCTAATTTTAAAAATGTTTGTTATTAAATTTGTGTCACACAGAAATCCATGCGGGAAAAACTAAGAGATTAAAGATTAGGCTGTTACTCTGACCTTCAGTTTGGCGTCTGGATACAGGCTCATCTGTGCCAGGTGAGCAATGGCTCCAGTGTCCATGACAATTTGTGCAAGCTCTGGTGAGTGTCTGGAGATGTCGCTCAGCGTTGAAGCGGAGATCCTCTTCAGGGCAATCTCAGGCTCCTGCATGCAGAGAACAAGCAGAGGAACCGCGCCTGCGTCCACCACCGCCTGAGCCAAGGCTGTGTTACGGAAAACATCAGAAACAATTTATATAGCAGATTAAACTTCATTAAGGAAAACCTTCAATAATTTAAAGGAACAGGTTGAGAAAAAACAACTTTAACCCAAACCACCTCTTAGTCTCTAAGATGTAGTTAATCAGCCAAAACTTGCTTGATCTAAAATGAGCTGTTACAATTTTACACTGGGAGGCACGGTGGCTTAGTGGTTAGCACGTTCGCCTCACACCTCCAGGGTTGGGGGTTCGATTCCCGCCTCCACCTTGTGTGTGTGGAGTTTGCATGTTCTCTCCGTGCCTCTGGGGTTTCCTCCGGGTACTCCGGTTTCCTCCCCCGGTCCAAAGTCATGCATGGTAGGTTGATTGGCATCTCTGGAAAATTGTCCGTAGTGTGTGATTGCGTGAGTGAATGAGTGTGTGTGTGTGTGTGTGTGTGTGCCCTGTGATGGGTTGGCACTCCATCCAGGGTGTATCCTGCCTTGATGCCCAATGACACCTGAGATAGGCACAGGCTCCCCGTGACCCGAGGTAGTTCGGATAAGCGGTAGAAAATGAGTGAGAGAGAGTGAGTAACACCCTGTATATCATGTCTATAGAACCCAACCTGTATATCTTGACATCTGTATGTGGTTGTGCAGGGGATGTGGTAGCTCAGTGGTTAAAGGTGTTGGGCTACTGCTCGGAAGGTCATGGGTTCAAACCCCAGGCCCACCAAGCTGCCACTGCTGGGCCCCTGAGCAAGGCCCTTAACGCTCAGTTGTAAGTCACTCTGGATAAGGGTGTCTGCTAAATGACGTAAATGTAAATGTAATGTAATGTATGTTCATCTGTATATTTTTGTTTTCATACAGTAAATACTGTACTTCTGTACATCTTGCACTTGCTGATTATTGCACTTCTGGTTAGATGCCAAACTGCATTTCATTGCCTTGTACTTGTACATGTGTAATGATAATAAAGTTTAATCTAATCTACTCGAATCTTAATACTAAAGTGCACAACATACAGGCCTTCTGAGTGTCTCCATCTTAACTAAGGGTCTGTTGTTTATCATAAAACAGCATATATACATACAGAAACTCACTAACTCATTTTCTACCGCTTATCTGAACTATCTCGGGTCACGGGGAGCCTGTGCCTATCTCAAGCGTCATCGGGCATCAAGGCAGGATACACCCTGGACAGAGTGCCAACCCATCGCAGGGCACACACACACACACACTCTCATTCACTCACACAATCACACACTACGGACAATTTTTCCAGAGATGCCAATCAACCTACCATGCATGTCTTTGGACCGGGGGAGGAAACTGGAGTACCCGGAGGAAACCCCCGAGGCACGGGGAGAACATGCAAACTCCACACACACAAGGTGGAGGCGGGAATCAAACCCCCAACCCTGGAGGTGTGAGGCGAACGTGCTAACCACTAAGCCACCGTGCCCCCTACATACAGAAACACTAGAAAAAAATCTTTAAAACCTTCTGACACTAAGTTCAGACCTTGATGTCCTCATAGCTAGTTACAGCATAAGGTAAGAGTTTGGAGTTGGGAGGTAGGAGGTTGGATGTGGGACGTAGGAGGTCGGGGGTGGGAGGTAAGAGGTTGGAGGTTGGAGGTAAGAGCTATTAATGTAAGAGGTTAGAGGTAGGAGGTTGGAGGTAAGAGGCAGGAGCTAAAAAGTAGGATGTAAGAGGTAGGAGGTGGGATGTAGGATGTAATGGGTAGGAGATAGGAGGTAACAGGTTAGAGGTAGGAAGTAGGAAGAAAGAGGAGACAGGTGGGAGGTAGGAGTTAAGAGGTAGAAGGTAGCAGGTGGGAGGAAAGAGGTGTAAGGTGGAATGTAGGAGTTAAGCGGTGGGAGATGTAGCTGTGAAATCTTCAGACTTACAGCCGTTGTAGCAAGTGATGTTGCCCAGCGCCCACGCAGTAGCCTCTTTCACTTTCGGATGGAACACCTCCAGGGAGATAACAAGAGCTTTGAGACCACCGCAGTCTACCACAGCTTGTGCGAGCTCGGGAGAGTGCTTCGCCAAGGTAAAGAGAAGTAACGCCGCCGCCTTCTTATAGAAGCACTGTGGATTACATTTGTGTTTATAGAGAAACTTGAGACAACACAGAAAACAGCTACCCTTTAATTAATGAAGTTAATAAATTACATATTAAATGTGTGGAAATTCAAGTAAAATAAAAGAGATTTGTTTAAAGACTCTCCAAAACTAACGGTTGTTTTATTATGGTTGCTCTGATATGTCAGTAAAATTAAAGAAGCAGTTAATAATTTTAGTGATTTCTGTTGCCCATAAGATCGATTTAAACTACAAATAAAAGTCTTCTCTGCTCTTTAAACATTTTACTGAATATTAAGTCACATTTTAAAGAAAAAACGGTCATTATAATTCCAACTAGTTGGAGCTACTTATATGATTATTATTTAGTATTGAAAAAAGGATAAATCTTGGAAAATGTTGGGTTCCTCAGGATTTCTCTCAGATGAAAACTGATCTTTTTAGAAATTTAGAATCCACAACTCTTACCTATCAAAAGAAACATTGGTCAACTGATTTTTCCACCCCAGAACCTAGGCCCAGGATCACTTTTATATTTTACAAACTGCGACTTTATATATGACGTAAAAGTTTTTCATTAGCTTTTTTTTACATCTCATTCAATTACAAAAATAAAAAAACTGTTATGTAATATATGCACATAACAATCCCACTTGGTGCAACATAAGATATTTCCATAAAGTAAATTCCAAAATCCAAAAAACTAAATTTTAGTATCTTTGTACAGAGTAAATTTCCTGAGGAGAAGAAAACCAAATTTCTTGACCCAAGGACCGTTACTTTAAAGTCTAACAATGAGGACAACGATGAGTTCCAAGACTACTCTGAGGTCTTCCGCATTAACAGCTACATTCCCAGAATTTCACCAGTTAACCCAGTTAAATGCTTTAAAATATCAGCTAGAACGCAGGGCTGATGGCTTACTTTCTTCTTGGCCAGCAAGTAGACGAGCTGATGCAGGAGTTCCCCCCTCACCACTGCCTCGGCCAGGTCATAGTTGTAGCTGGCCAGTTTTCCGAGAACCAGAGCAGCCGGCTGCAGGGCAGTTGGGAAGACATCGAGAAGGAGAGGCCTCAGGATTGACATCACATCTGAAACGAGAGAGAGAGAGAGAGAGAGAGAGAGAGAGAGAGAGAGAGAGAGAGAGAGAGAGAGAGAGAGAATACTACTGTATATGTAAGAAAAGAAAAACTTCCAAAAATATTGTTACAAGGCACCTGTTTTAATGGATAAATCATCTTTTTCATTAAGCATCAGTCCTAAAAATGTGTCATATCAGAATCAGGATTTTTTTTATAGTGCATCTTTATAGAATAGTGTATCTTATATTTACACAGTTTATCAAAAGAAACTCATCCACCTCCAGCTTCAACAGGTTGTATGTTCTTTTCTGCTGTTCTGCTCACCCTGATTGCAAAGAGTCATTACCATAGACTTTTTGTCAGCTTGGTTTAAATTACTGCCTGTAAGGAGTCACCTGTCCCTCAACTATTCTCTATTTAAACTCTATTTTACATTTTTGTATGAAATGTGCTATATATAATAATAAGCATTCAATTCTGCAAAACATTCAACAAGATCACTACTTACATGCATTTGGAAGTGTTTCAATATTTTGAGGTCTTGTTGCAAGCTCTGCAACTGTTTGCCCAAACTTCTTCCTTTCTTTCTGGTACTGCTCAAAAACTAAAACATATCAAATGTTACAATTTATTTTATGTTACAATCTGTAAATAAATGTTATTTATTTACAGATTCACACTATAAATAATAATAATAATAATAATAATAATAATAATAATAAATATTATTAATATTATTATTAATATTATTATTAGTTATTATTTATTTATTTATTTATTTATTTATTTATTCTTTGTATGAATTAAAAACATTTGTTTTTCCACAAAAGCTTCATATAAAAGTGTTAACCAGCAAGTATAATAAAGCAACAACAAAAAAAATACAATTTTTTATAGATATTTTAATTTTTAATTAATATTAATTTAAAATATTTAATAATTAATATTTTAATTCCTTTACTAAAAAATACCCTTGATAATAAATGACAATCTTTACATTTAAAGGTCTAAAATATTTTCTCACCCTGTAAAACATGCTTCTGGCTCAAAGTTTCAATCCCACAATGAAAAAAAAAGAGAAATAAACAGACCAGACTGATTCTCTTAAATACGTAAAAAGAAAAAAACGCGAAATTTCCTCGCGCTGTGTTTTTTAAGCGTTTTGTTGGCATGGCAACAAACCGAGTTATTATCTAGCGTGCTCTAGGTTTGGGTTCAATTCTCCACTATTCTGCGAATCAGTTTTTTATACACTATATTGGAAAAGAAGATCCGAATCCGAATCAGAATCAGAATCTGGTTAAATGCCTGGTACTGTAGGTGTTTACATGTACAGGAAGTTGTCTTGGTGTGTTGGTGCATAGTAATAATAGAGAAGAAGCATAAATCTAAGAAACAAAGGTTACAAAAACAATTATGTAATTTCTTTTTCTTCTTCTTTCCTACATGTACAGAAGCACCTCCGTAATCGTTATATAATAAACACCTGAATTATCTAAAAACTTTAGATATAAATGTGTATATTTTTTATCTCTAATAAATAGTAATTCCATATGGTTCCACTAGGAGGCAATATAAGCATGTAATAATTAATAATATACATCGGTCACTGTTCACCTCTTTCGCCCAACTATCCAATCAGCAACCGTGATAACAGGGCAGTAAATAAAGTCATACAGATACAGCTGAAGAACTTCAGTTAATTTACACCTCAAATGTCACAATGGGGAGAAACCAGATAAGTTGGTTTGAGTATTTAAGAAGCTGCTGATCTCCTGAGATTTTCACACACAGGTTTACACAGAATGGTGAACAAATCTAAAAATACTCCAAATAATCACTTTTTACAACCACTGTGAGCTGAGAAGCATCTCAGAACACACAATATGACGAGTATTGAGACAGATGAGCTACGATAGCAGAAGATCACATCAGGTTCCCCTCCTGTCATCCAGAAAACAGAAATCTGATGTTCTGATTTTCTCCATGGTTCATGATTGGTTAATCTCTAACTGATCCAATGAGGAGCAAACAATACAATAACAGTATTTGAAGCCCTGACCATAATATACAGAATTCAGGCTATATGTTTTTCAATATTATCTTTGTAAAGCCACAAAGAATGTGTACATTATTTATGGATCTGCTTGAAACAAGCACAATACAGCAGTTACATGGTTACAGTTTACACCTGTATAATTAGTCCCTGTGGGGTTTAACCTTAATAGCCTTATAGGTTCCTTATTATTCCTTTTTTGTGACCACCTTCATTAAACATTCAGTTATTATTCCACTTAACCCAGCTAAGATGTTGTAGTCCTTCACTGTCCATTAAAAAAACCAAGATAGATTAGAAATAGCTGAGAAAAGCACATTTTATTTTTAATATATCTACATTTTGACCCCATAAATTAAGGTGAGAAGTCCACAACCTTGGACTCAGGCTGAATCCACCAGATCTGTGACTGGAGAATAGAAGAGAGCAGCTCTGTAATTCCCCTAACACACCAAGGGTTAGGTGAAATGCAGAGAACATAATAAATCATGTTGATTTACTCAAAGATTGAAGTGCTCACCTCTCAGCCTGCACGGCAACAGCGCTGAGTCTATTTCAGCACACTGGGTGATATTTTATCAGGATGTCTTTTCTTGAGTCGTATTTGCTTAACAAGAAATTCAACAACTCTATAATCACAGGATGCTGGAGTTCATCATGATTCAGCTTCAGCGCAATTGAACCTCTCTTGTGTAAGCATGAATAAAGAGCTTAAGAGGCCAGATCGGATAGGCAGTGCAAAAGAGATAGCTCATAAAAGCTCATGTGTTTGAGCACGTGCATATTATGGAATATATCTCAACGTAAATCCAGCACAAGCTGTTCAATGTTCAGTATAACACCATTAATAAACGCTCAGATATGTCTCAGTGTTGAATGCTAGCTAACATAAACATGACCGTAATAATAGTAATCGTTAAAAATAAAACAAGATTTTTATGAGGTGGCACAACAGATATTCATTCATTTTCTACCACTTATCCGAACTACCTCAGGTCACGGGGAGCCTGTGCCTATCTCAGGGCACACACACACACATGCATACACTACGGACAATTTTCCAGAGATGCCAATCAACCTACCATGCATGTCTTTGGACCGGGGAGGAAACCCGGAGTACCCAGAGGAAACCCCCGAGGCACGGGGAGAACATGCAAACTCCACACACACAAGGCAGAGGCAGGAATCGAACCCCGAACCCTGGAGGTGTGAGGCGAACGTGCTAACCACGTTCTTTTTTTTTTTAAAAACAAGATGTCATTTTTCCTTCTGAGAAATGACATCTTGTTTAAAAAAAAAAAAAAAAAGCCAGATTAGTATTTACTTATAAATTTAAACTACATCTAAATTAAATCCGTTCATTATTATGAACATTTACAGTTAAAATCTCTTGGAGTAATCTACTCAGTTACTGACCAAACATGCTAATGAAGTAAACCTTTATTAGCAAGATAATCCACATTTAATGTATAATCCCAATTCATTCCGTACTAATTTCATTCCTTTAAGAGGTAAATGTTGTGAATTATAATAAAACCTGAAACCATGTTAATGAATAAAATCATTTTGGGGAAAGAAATGTTAGTTAAATGTTGTGACTAGCAGTCCATCGGTCTTGTGTTGTAGGTGATACATATTCAGTGTGTCTGAACCTTTCACAAAAACACATAAACACATTGATGAACACAGCTAAGACAATGTGTCGGTCGACTAAACGTTTATTTTATTTATTTATTTATTTATCTATTTATTTATTTATTTATTTATTGTGTTGATTACATGAGTAAAATGAGTCCAACACGTTTTGCAAATAACAGTAAACAAATGTGTGGCGCCATCTTGAGGGAGGAGCAGGAACTGCACACAAACTGACACACGGCACAAACTGTTATTGTCTTTATTATCTAATTATAAGAGATGCTGTTGATTTCTATAATTTGACAGAATACAGACTATTTTATTCTTACAGAATTTTGCATCAATGCAAAGTGAATTTTGATGTGAGAGACAGCGGTACACACACGGTTGTGAGTGTGTGAGTGTGAGTGTACGTGTGTGTATGTGTGTGTGTATGTGTATGTGTGTGTGTTTCACATCGGGACAGTCTTGGCTAGCTCGCTAGCAGACAGGACTAGCTGCTGCATATTCCAGTGAAGCAGGCGACTTAAAACGAGGACTTGTTCTTGAAATAACAAAAACAAGGCACCGTTTCCATGGACAACACGTCCATCATTACCCAGGTAGCAAATCCAAAGGAGGAGGAAATCATTTCTTCGAGTCAAGAAAAAGGTGAGAGATGTTTACACACACACACTCACACACACACACACACACACACACACACACGGACGGACGGCTGATGGTGCTGTTAGTGATGGGGGTTTTGTTTATTAGTGGAATCGCGGTGTAACACTGTTGCATCACATTTCTAATTGGTCCAGCAAACCGACAGCAATTAAAATATTCACACTGAAATCCTTTGAAAGGGAAAAAAGCTTAATTAACACACGCGACTTTTCCAGTTATATAATGGTGTATAATAAACACTGTTCCTTAAACAGCACCGTTAATGACGAGACCTGTAAATAAACACAGGTGTAATCTTATTTATTTATTTATTTATTTATTAAACTGAATCTATAACCTTAGTACAACGAGACCTGTAAATAAACACAGGTGTAATCATATTACTTATTTATTTATTTAGGTTAGTTATTAAATTAAATCTATAACGTTAGTAGATCAACAGGGAAATGTAAATATTGGCTCTTCATTACAGCGTCAAGTGAAGATTCAGGCTTACTGCCATTCAGTTATATCAAGATTATTTAAATATTGATTAGATTTTACATTTATCTTATTTTAATTTATCTCATTTGAAATTTGAAATGTCTGGAAAGTATTATAAAATGTGTGGATTTTGTATTATGCCCATGTTTGGGACGAAACATTATTATTATTATTATTATTATTATTATTATTATTATTATTATAAATGAATACCAACATCAATGCTACAACTGCTACCAATTGTGTTATTATTGTTATTGCTGTAGTAATAACATTATTAATTAAAGGAATAATAATAATAATAATAATAATAATAATAACTGGTGGTGCAGCAGGTAGATCAAGGTTCAGTAGTTGATCCTTTGCTATGTTTGCTGTCGTGTTCCTCTGGGTTCTCCGGTTTCCTTTGACCTCACAAAATATGTCCTAGTAAATAACGTGGGCATCTAACAGTATAACATAGAAGGTGGGTTGGTGTGATGTGGTAGCCTAGTGGTTAAGGTGTTGGATTACTGATTGGAAGGTCATGAGTTTGAATCCCAGGTCCACCAAGCTGGTCCCTGAGCAAGGCCCTTAACCCTCAATTGCTCAGTTATGTAAATTGAAATAAAAAATGTAAGTCACTCTGGATAAGGGAGTCTGCTAAATGGCGTCAATGGTCACTGCAGTCCAACTGCAGAAATAAAGGAGTTCACGAGTGCAGATTTTGTAGGGTCTCCACTAAAGAATAACCATTTGCTCTCTGTATGTTTTGTTACATTTCTATTTTTAATGTTTTACCATTTAAGTTTATTTTAGTAAAACTCATCAGTTTTAAGCAGGGGTTTAGAAATGTTTAGAAAACTGGATTATAGAGAGATTAATTGTTGCCATACACTCACTTCTTTAATCACAGGTCTATCATCTTCATCTCCAAGGATCTTCATGGTGTAATCTGACATAGAAAGCATGTTATCATAGTCTGTTACAGGATTCTGTCAGGATTTAATGAGATCTCGGATAGTGTGACAAGCAATAATATGCTTTCACAAATCACAATCTTAAACAACTGTCAACAATCTTAAACAACTTTTTACAGTCTAATAAGCTTTCCAGAGTTAAATGTTGTGAAGCTATTTTGCCTTGTTACTGTAGTCTGTTTATTTATTTATTTATTTATTTATTTATTTATTTATTTATTTATTTGGCAGATGATTTTATATAAAATGACTCACCAAAAATGAATTAAACTCATAGCTGATCATTCGATGATGAAAACATTGACCCTTTGGCAGTCCTGAGATTTAAACTGACACGATTCCTCAGTACCTTTTACACAGTAGTTTAATTGCAGAGTCTATGGAAGTCTATAAAACAAGATTTTCGTTAATATGATTTTCTTAACTATTTTCCATGTTGGTCTCTTTTTGCCTTTACGTTACACGTTGTGCCCATGTTCTGTAACAAGCAAAGCAAAAACAAGGTACTCATAATCATAAAAGAAAGAAATGTTTCTGCTTTAAGGCGTTCAAACAGATGGCAGAGCACATGGCATGAGTGTTTAGCAGAGGACAGAGGAGCCTGGGAACATGAACTGACCTCTGAGTCTCAGTGTGTGTCCAGTGGATGAACAAAAAGACGGATTAGAGGATTCCCCAACCATGAACAGAGGGCTATGTGACAAAGCAGAGCTCATTCCTCTTTGTGTGTGTGTGTGTGTGTGTGTGTGGTGTGTGTGTGTGTGTGTGTGTGTGTGTGTGTGTAAAAGAGAGAGACACAGAGAGAAACACCTTTGTTGTTGCTTGTCACTTCTTGTTCTCGTACTCTAAAACACACTGGACATATCATTATGTTTGAGCTCACTTGTGCTGATGAAACAATTTTGTTTTGTTTTGTGCGAGCCTTATTTTTTTTCTTACATTTTTATTTTAACAACACATTAACTTGCAATACAAACCAAGTCTACTTTTGACATTTGTCCTTGGCTCAGTAATCCTGAACTGCCAGATCCTGAATCAATACGTGGGCAGGATCACGTGGCAGTTGCTGTGTACTAGACATACAAATAAACAAATACACACACAGACAACCACACACACACACATACACACACACACACACACACACACACACATACATACTAAATAATAAATACACACATATCCACATTCATACATATATTTATACATATATATTTATATATATATATACACACACACACACACACACACACACACACACACACACACATGCACACACTGCTGCCATAATTAATTGCAGTAACAGGTCTTCGGGGGTATTTATATATAGTATCAGTTATAATAATTACCTTCTACAATTTTTAATGAGATTGTTGATAAAAAAAGCTCTGATGATCCCGTTTGTCATTTCTGTTTGTAGCAGATTAAGAAATATCACCTGCATCCATGTTTGCCATTTAAAGGTGCAGTCAGTCATTTGTAAAAGTCTAATTAGATGTAATATCAAATAATTTTAAAGGTCTGATTCCCAATTAATGATTACTGCGATCCACTGTAATGATCCACTGTAGATCTTTCCTTCGGGCTTCAGTTGATGTTTCAGTCCCTGAAAAGATGGAGCAGAGAATTTTATTTGTTTATTAACTAATTTATAAAAAAGTTTCACATTTTGCTTTTTTCCAATGTTCAAGTTTGATGAACTCTGTCCTGCGAATTCTTAACACCTGAAGACTTTCATCCAATGGCCAAGATGGAGGAAAAACAGATCTTTAAACCAATATAAAATCAACAGAATAGAAAGACAAGCTGCTTGGCAGCATTGGTTACATCTCAGACTCTCGATCGGACTGCTTGATCTTACTATGTGAAATCTGATGCACTGGATCTTGTACCATGACGATCCTAATCCTCTCGAACCCTGGCTTTTCAATCCCTAAACATTTCAGAACTGCACAAGGCTATTTTCAGAGCCATATCGGTTTCATCATGAACACCGGCATGACTATGAGATACAAGTCGTGTATTTAAACACCTCCCTGTGTGAGTGTTTATAGATTTTCTCTGCATGCATTAAGAATGGGGTTTAATGAGGTTAACATTGGGACGTCTTCGCTCAAGCACTACAGGGATACCGCAGGTGATAAATATGGATCTGTGTGGAGCTGGAAAACAAGCTGAGTCCAGGGAAATGGACACACTCTGTTAATATCCTGTTTATTTCCCAATTTTGGTCTGCAGCGTTAAACATGATTTGGTTCTGCTTTATTTGCTGTCTAATTGTTCTCTGGTGTGACAGGCACAAACAGACCAGCTGTGTAATGCTCACCTGTTAAACTTCAGGTTATTCTTTTATTCTAGAATAATGTATATGACAGGATTACATCAAATATGACACATTAAGGTCACGTTGTCAGTAATGTACCTTCTGAACAGACTTCCAAGGAGGATTGAAAAAGTGCCTGGTTTACAGATATTGGTGTTTTCCTTAAAGTGGATATTGGAATGTTGCACTTTTTCCACCATTTTTGTTTTCATCGTTTGCGCCCAACCGCCCTCGTAATGTAAAAAGTACCATTTTACTGAACTGTTTTTGAATTTGCAAGCTTCTCTGTGTAAAAACAAACCTTAAAATAAAAAAATAAAAAAAAATCTTGCATAATGCTTCCTTTCAGACTAACGACTGATTAAAAAAAAAACACAAGCGTGAAAGCTGCCCTAAGTTTTCTACCCTAAGAAATGAAATATAATCAGATGAAGTGCAGATGTTGTGTGGCTGGATTTGTATCATGTTACAGCCAAACCGGATGACTGTGTAAATAACTTTTAATCATTCAGGTATCAGTGGATGAGTCGTTTACTCTAACCAGATTACTGTGTGGCTCAGCTGGGATGTTTATCCTGACTCGGTGCACTCTGACCGCTTGTTAGACGCAGCCTGGTCCATCCTGCTGAATCAGATTTCACAAAGGAAATCTCTGCACTGATGTTTTCCATAATTTCAGCTTCCTGAAAGCATTCGCGTTAAAGTGTAGATTCATTTCTTAAAATGGGGTAGTTTTGCTCTCTGGATGTTTTAGACATTTTTTTCTTTTAGAAATAACACAATAAGCAGTTGCTTTTTGTCCCATTTTTTAACCACTTTTATTTGTCTGTTCCCCACTTTTCTTTAGTTATTGTCTCATTTCACCCGCTCCTGCTTCCTCCCATTCTCAGCGGATGTTGACCAAACTGAAGCACCGACTGATTTGTTTCTGAGCCAGCGAAATCATTTGTGTTCATCAGGAAAGGCAGCCGGCAGGTCGGTGTGCTGTGAAGCACTGGGAATTGAGCTGTATTGGACGCAGTCGTCTGATCGATGCCTTATAGCCTACACTGTAACCTACCACTCGAATAACCGTCGTTTGTTTTGGTGCCAAACAATAAGCACTCATGTATGTGTGTGAGTGTGTGACATGAACGGTCAAGAAGAGTTTGCTTGAAATTCACAATGCATGCAAGACAACGAATAACACACCTGTGAGAACGATGGAGTGGCTAAGTTCGGTTTTTTTATGTCAGTTACTCATTTCCACTTTTTTCCAAATTTCATGTTCCAAATATATTTTTATTATTCCTGTTCAATTGACAGCCAGAGAGACCACACCTCCTTCACTCTGACTGACAGCAGCATAGGCCACACCTCTATCAAGACGGTCACAGAGATCACACCTTCCTCAATATAACTTCCCACCACAAAGGCCACACCTCCCTCAATATAACTTTTAGCCACAAAGGCCACACCTCCCTCAATATTACTTCCCATCACAAAGGCCACACCTCCCTCAATATAACTTCCCATCACAAAGGCCACACCTCCCTCAATATAACTTCCCATCACAAAGGCCACACCTCCCTCAATATTACTTCCCATCACAAAGGCCACACCTCCCTCAATATAACTTCCCATCACAAAGGCCACACCTCCCTCAATATAACTTTTAGCCACAAAGGCCACGCCTCCCTCAATATAACTTCCCATCACAAAGGCCACACCTCCCTCAATATAACTTCCCATCACAAAGGCCACACCTCCCTCAATATTACTTCCCATCACAAAGGCCACACCTCCCTCAATATAACTTCCCATCACAAAGGCCACGCCTCCCTCAATATAACTTTTAGCCACAAAGGCCACGCCTCCCTCAATATAACTTCCCATCACAAAGGCCACGCCTCCCTCAATATAACTTTTAGCCACAAAGGCCACGCCTCCCTCAATATAACTTCCCATCACAAAGGCCACACCTCCCTCAATATAACTTCCCATCACAAAGGCCACGCCTCCCTCAATATAACTTTTAGCCACAAAGGCCACGCCTCCCTCAATATAACTTCCCATCACAAAGGCCACACCTCCCTCAATATAACTTCCCATCACAAAGGCCACACCTCCCTCAATATTACTTCCCATCACAAAGGTCACGCCTCTCTCAATATAACTTTTAGCCACAAAGGCCACACCTCCCTCAATATAATTTTCATCCACAAAGGCCACGCCTCCCTCAATATAGTTTTCAGCCACAAAGGCCACGCCTTCTTAATTATAAATTCTAACCATAAAGGCCACGCCTCACTCAATATAACTTTCAGCCACAAAGGCCACACCTCCCACAATATAATTCTTCCAGTATGACTGACAGGCACATTAGCCACACCCCATTTAATGGAAGTACTGAGGACATGATACCAGTGCATCCTGAACACAAACATGGACTAAACAATATACCAAGCTGAACAGCGTGAGAACGTGTCCAGTAATCTTTGGAGCATCTAAAGCTTAAGGCAACTAAAACCAACACAACAGAGGGCCACGACTGAGCGAATGCCACGTGAGTGTAAAGAAGTCAGTTAGAGACAACACAATGCTCAGTGATTAGTGCTCGGTTTTTAGTCTGTATTCACATAGCAGAAAAGATCTTGTGTAGGTGCAGGTAAGTGTGTGTTGGCGTGAGTGTAGGTGTGTGTAGGCGTGTATGGTCGTGTAGCTGCAAGTGTTTGTTCATTCGCTAAGATGACGAAAAACACTGCACAGCACAGCGTTAATTACACTTTCGAAGCAAACAAAACCCTTTTCAAGGACATGAATTTTATTACATTGTGTATTACTGGGGGGGGCACGGTGGCTTAGTGGTTAGCACGTTCGCCTCACACCTCCAGGGTTGGGGGTTCGATTCCCGCCTCCGCCTTGTGTGTGTGGAGTTTGCATGTTCTCCCCGTGCCTCGGGGGTTTCCTCCGGGTACTCCGGTTTCCTCCCCCGGTCCAAAGACATGCATGGTAGGTTGATTGGCATCTCTGGAAATTTGTCCATAGTGTGTGAGTGCGTGAGTGAATGAGAGTGTGTGTGTGTGTGTTGGCACTCCGTCCAGGGTGTATCCTGCCTTGATGCCCGATGACGCCTGAGATAGGCACAGGCTCCCCGTGACCCCATGGTAGTTCGGATAAGCGGTAGAAAATGAGTGAGTGAGTGAGTGAGTGAATGAGTGAGTGAGTGAATGTATTACTGACATAAAACGTACTCCAGACAACATGTTTGTGTTTAGAATGAAGCAGATCTAAACAGATTTAAACACAAACACCAACTATCCCTTACACACTCTAATTCCCTGCACCACATGATCCCTTCATATCCGACATCTTTCCGGACTTCATCCTAGGAATATTGGAAAAATATTCCAAAAGACATACGAATATATCATGAGTGACATTCACTCACATCCTATACTCTCGGATATTAACTGAAATAGACAGCGTATATAAAAATTCTACATATGCCTGTTGCCATTTTTTGAAATTAAAAATAAAAATAATAAAAAAAGTCTATATGCTAAACGTGTTGGAGCAACCAACAAAATGTAACTGTTTTATGGGGGAAAAAACGGACGAACACCTATCAGATGAGCTTCGGCTGTGCCTCTGGGATTCCAGCCACAATTCCCTGCTCCCTATGTTTAATTTCCCACCATATGGTTCTTAACTTGTATTTAATGGCAGCGCTCAGCAAGAACAAACACTCTCTCCACCAGCTGAGGATTAATTGAGCGGCCGGAGAACGAGAGATTGTCAAAACAGATCAATATCCCTGCTGGTGTTCATAAAGGCTGGAGGCAGACGGAGACATGGTGTAGCGAAGTTCTCTCTTTGGAGAGCTGAACCGAGGAGGCTGACAGATGAGACCACGTCGTCTGTGTACAAAGCTGTGAAGACTTTTGGTGTAATGGGGGTTATTTGAGATATTTTGCAGTCTAAAGTCTGCACTCTTCCATCCATTATTAGAACTTAGAAGCCTTAACTAGCCAAGGAACCTTTGAGGAACCAATTTTACTAATACTAACAGTACGCTTATTTAGTCATGAGGATGTTGCTGGAGATGTTTCTTCTCTCTTCTTCTTTCTTCTGAGAAGAACATTGAGGTTTTCCATAATTAAAATGCAATTTCATCACTTTAGGATGAGTAAGGAATAAAACACTTGAAAAATCATCAACAACCTGTGATGTGATGGCACACTGAGGCAAAATAAAATGAAATACTTCCTTTTATGCAACAGCATAAATTATTTTAATATGAATTTATTATCACTTAACACCTCATTGTGTTTGCTCCATGGGGACATCGATGGCTTAGAGTTTAGAGTTTAGGGTGAACTCCATTTAACGGTGAGTGTGTCTCCAGGGAGAGTTTCTAAATGGGATAGAAAATGTGTGTGTGTGTGTGAGAGAGAGAGAGAGAGAGAGAGAGAGAGACTGGTTCCTTTTTGTCATGGTTCAGAGATGCTTCACTGAACTCACTGCTTCACCTGTTTTGAATCCACAACACACGTTTTGTCCAAGAATCGGTCAAGGCGTAAAACCAGAGCCAAAGTTGACTCTTAATAAACCCGACACGCCGTGTCCCTTCCTCTCTGAAGCTTTTCCCACTCTATCTAAGTCGTTTATTGCTCACGGTGTGAACTCTATCTCATAATCCATTTCAGGTACTAATCCAAATCCGGACCTGTATGAGTATTTGTCTGTGTGTCATATCAAATAACAGAATCTGTGAAAGTTGATGGAGTTCTCTGTATGTTCTGGTGCAGGAATATTAGACTAGTGACTAGTCCCCTGTCGCATGTGCTGTCCATCAAACCGCAATATGTGCAGCTATTTGTTCAGCTTTGCTCTTTTATCTGGTGCTCAGCGATTGTGAAAGACATTGATGTGCACAGTAAATTTATTCCATTCTCACTTTGGGTTACATCCTGTATGAAATGATACGCTACTCATCTCCTCGTTTCTGACTTTCAAGGCCCTCAGTTTAGTGTCTCGGATTAGTTTTCATGGCACGGCGTAGTACAGTTGCTAACATGAATCCAGAGTCATGTCACATCACAGTAGCTATAAAAACAGGAGGAATTCTCTTCAGGTTGTTGTTGGTAAGCAGTCGACTCATCTTAGCGCTCTTTATTCATTCATTCGCCTTCGCTAGCGGCTTCAGCCTGGTCACCGTCGCAGTTCTTCCAGAGCCTCATGCACTTAGATATAGTGTGGCTCACTTGGCAATGGATACAGTGACAAAAAGTGGGATTTGTTATCGTGTCATGTATTGCCAGACCATCTGCTGGAAAAACGCTATTTTAATAACACACTCTGTTCTCATAGTAACACCATGTGTGCCATGTGAAATAAATACGCTGTAATTTATCAGCCTGGGCTATACAACTCTAGACAAAGTGTTTGCAGAGGCGTACAACTGTATGCCTACTTTGTATATATATATGTGTGTGTGTGTGTGTGTGTGTGTGTGTGTGTAAAATACAGTGTAATTACCATGAAGGTGTAGAGAGTTCTGCTATAGTGCTTTCTTACGCTGTAGATATTGGTGTAAAATTAAATAGTTAGTTAAAATTAGTAAATAATTAAATAATTTAGGCTGATACAAGAAAGTAAAGAATTTAAAAAAGCTGCAAGCAAAATCATTTTTGGAAGCAACCAAATGTACTAAACTGAATAAATTTGTTAAAAAATGTATTTCATTTCAAATTAAACGAATTGATATTTCGGCTGAAAACAAGCAAATATTTGATCAAATATTTGGTGTCGTTTCTTTCCTTCACTAAAATGTTTACTTTGTTTAATTCAATTGAATTAAAATTTATTTGTGTAGCGCTTTTACTTAACGAACATGTGATGTGAGCGCACATGCTCTAGGAATGTACAGCATTTCAGTGTGACATTGTTTTGGGATTTTGTGAGAAATAAACGCAAGATCAATTAAACGGCACAATATTCGAAGAACAATTACCACAGATTTTATTTTTAGAAGATTTCACGGGCATCGAACATGAGTACAGCTACTGCGGAAAATTAATACATACAGTATGTGTCTTCACTGGAAGGAGTTTAAAAGAAGGATCTTGTGCTCGCAGTTTTATCGCAATTTCATCAGTTTTCTGAGAAAAAGTACAAAAAAAACCCCACAAATGCCGTAAAAAAAAAGCCACAAGCAAAATTATTGTAATTTTTTTTTTTGGAAGCTACACCCCCCCCCCCCCCACCCCCCCACCACCACCACCACCAAAATAAATAAATACAAAAAAAAAAAAATCTTTGTGGGACTGACTTATTATGATTATTATTATTATTATTATTATTATTATTTAGTTTTTTTTATATAGGCATATAATTTAATGTGCATTAAGCAGTTTAGGACGGATTCCTGAAACGTGATTCTGTCTGAATGAGTATTTCTTCTGCAACTAGCTTATAATAAAAATTTTCTACCAAAATCTTCCATCCTGTATCTTTAAGCTTAACGGTAAGGTGATACTAATAATCTCATATGTTTCCGCGATAGTAATAACCCAGTTTTATATATATATATATATATATATATATTTATTTATATATATATATATATATATATATATTTATTTATATATATATATATATCAGCGTCCTCTTATTACTTTGCCCCTGTATGTGGCAATACTTTAAATCAACGCTGAGCGACAGCCTGACATGCGAATCAATATGTTTCCCCTCGGACTAACTGCAGCTTCTGATTCCAGCCTTTTAGTCTTATTACATTTAAATAAGAGGACATTTTTAATGGATTTGTCCCGTGTCGATGCAGCAGATACACGGCAGGCTCGGGGGAACTGAGCTCCACACACAGCACTACACGTTATATTTAAAGACTTTACTTTAGCCAAACTATAAATATAGCCCGTATTAGGACAAGTGTGCAGAGGAGAGAAGGTATAATACGCTTTTTTCACACAGTGGATAATTATGGAGAATTAAATCAGAGAGATGATTCAATAGCAGTGAAAACTGTAGAAAGACTACGGGAAAAAAAAACCCAAACCAGTTCACGGACGGAAAAGGAAACAGTGTTTTGTGTGAAATGTTGGTAAGATCCCGAAACTAATTGTTATATTTGAATGAAGTTGGGACTTGATTGTCACCGTGTTGAAACCTCTGTGTTGTTCTGTCAGATTCGTACATGTTACTCTTCTTCTTTTACTCAGACATTGCCTGAGATTCCTCAAGTTCACGTCCACCTTTTCTGTGCTTTCTATCAAACCCAGGTATTGTTTATAAATGAAATCTAAGTCACAAAGCTAAGAAGTGGCTTTTAACTGTAATTGTAGTTTATTTTAGTATAAAATAATTCACCTGTACATTTGAACTAATATAATAATGAACCAGCTGGAAGCAACGCTCTGGAAAATAAACTGTTGAACTTTACCTCAAGTAATTTATCCATTTAAAAGAAGTGTAGCTAAAGTAATACTACACACATACACACACTCTCTCTCTCTATCTCTCTCTGTCTTTCTCTCTCTCCCTCTCTCTGTCTTTCTCTCTCTCCCTCTCTCTCTCTCTCTCTCTCTCTCTCTCTCTCTGTCTCTCTCTGTTTCTTTCTCTCTCTCTCTGTTTCTCTCTCTCTCTCTCCGTCTGTTTTCTCTCTCTCTCTCTCTGTTTTCTCTCTCTCTCTCTCCGTCTGCTTTCTCTCTCTCTCTCTCTCTTTCTCTCTCTCTCTCTCTCTCTCTCTCTCTCTCTCTGTTTGCTCTGAAAACCACCTCCCTTCCGTACACCGTGGGCCGCGGCTGCTGCTGCTGCTGCTACTGCTGTTGTGTTATGTAACAAGCCTCACTAGTCAGTGTTCTCACATTGTTGTTGGCCGAGCTCTCTGCACTTAATCCCGCCGTGCCGTCTTTCATCCTGCCACGCTCTGGAGCTGGGGTTGTGTAGCCTCGAGTCACTAAGATCTCCATATTGTAGCAAAGGATGAAAGGAAAACATACAGGCTCTATCTGTGCGATGAGCTCGTAGGGTGTTCATGGCCTCACTCATGTTTTCAGCCTCGGTGCATCTGGGAGATGAGAGATACATGTGTTTGGATGCACGTGTTCAGCCTATAGAGATGGACGGACGTGTGGAGCAAACTGAAACAATGCTCCGAGTGTTATGTAACAATCTCTGAAGAAACTCCTTAGATCCTGAGACTGTCAATCTGCTGCTTTATATAGAAAAGTGGGATGGTCTTACATGCTATAGAATATAATAACTATAATAACTATAATAATAATAATAATAATAATAATAATAATAATAATAAAAATTTAATAGCTGCATAAAACAATTTAAAGCAATTCTTTAAAAAAGTACTATTATTATAAAAATGAAAACAATTAAATTTGTTCATAAATTTGTAAAGATTTGCTTTATTTTAGTATATTTATTTTATTATTTTAATATAATAAATCAATGGTAACAAAGATAAAATAAATTGTAATAATAATAATCACAATATTCTTCTTCTTCTTCTTCTTCTTCTTCTTCTTCTTCTTATTATTATTATTATTATTATTATTATTATTATTATTATTGTCTTATATTTCTTTAACATATGTATAAAACAATGTAAGGCAATTGTTTACAAAAATTATAATTATAAAAATGAAAATGGTTAGCAATTTTTGTTTGTTCCTAAATTGATAAATATTTATTTGCTTTATTTTAGGACATAATAAATCAATAGTATTGATAGTAATAAAAATAATAAAATAAATGAGAATAATAATCCCAATATAGTCACAACAACAAAAACAATTATTATTAATATTATTAAATCTTGCTTTGTTTTTTTTTTATTATTATTATTATTGCTCAAACACACAATGAACTCATTTCAATGTCTCATTACTTTCAAAGGAATTTCCTTTCCTCTTGACGCTGTTATTAAAGTGAAGGCTTGCACAGCGGCGAAGCTGGAATGCAGAATTATAGGTTTGCTTCTCGCCTCGTCTCCCCTCAGACCCTCAGCGAGCGTGTGAAACGCCTCGGTTCCCTTGTTTGTGAAGCTCTGTTGAGACCAAATGTCTCAGAGCTCTCGATTAATGTCATGCTGCATGATATTAAAGTCAAGAGTGTTATGTCCAGAGCACTTATACTGATAAATGTCTTTCAGACAAGTGTTTATTCGCCATATTCTACAATGATAATGATAAATAAGGGACATGAAATGAAAGACAGCTGCCAAAACATTGCTGCAAAAAATGTATAGTGGCAAATCTCCGAATGAAGCGATGTAGTCATTCAAAACTAATTATATCGGTCTCGAGAGCATAAAATGGTCTGTCGGAGTAGATTTGTAAGTCAAGTCCAGTCAAGACGCTTTTATTGTCAATTCAACCATATATCGCAGATGCCGTACACAGTGAAATGAAAGTATATTAGCAGCAGTTATATAAGTATTGTAATGTTTGTGTAATCAGATGAATTTAAGTGCAATGTACTTGGCATAGCTTTTGGACTTTCTTGTTAGGAATTCAATTCAATTTAGTTCAACAAATTTATTTGTGTAGCGCTTTTTACAGTTGACATCGTCTCAAAGCAGCCTAAACCTAAACATAGAACAAAAGGTTATTATAAAGAATAATATAAATATTAATATAATACAAAATCCAAGGAATTTGTGGCGTTTTTTTGTTCCTGGTTTGTGTAACAAGCTTTCTGTAGATAAACACGGAGGACTGATTTGTGAGCATTTACCGTACAGCCTCAGCTCTGATGCAGTAGATGACCTTCTTAGCATTAAGTTCTGCTGGTGTTTACACAGGACCAGCGGTGTTTCCATCTGAATTATTTAAAACTGCAGCAGAGCCTTCACTTTTCCCTTCACCTTCAGCACCACCTAGAATTTCTCTCTGTCTCTCTCTCTCACTATTTCTTCGACCTGTCTCTTTGGCGCTGTTTGGGTTTGGGTTCACACTTCTCTCCATAAACACACACACACACACACACACACACACACACACACACACATACACACACACACACACATACACACACACACACACACACACACATACACACACTTTAGCTCCTGTCTCAGAAGCTCTACTCTGTTTCTGGTGGCTATTTTTCCCGCGCTGTTGGTCGGAAGCTTATTATCTCTTCCTGTCAGGAATGTGGAGAATTTCCTGCGTTTCCGCTCTTTCCGGCCCTCGGAGAGGCCCTCTCCGTGCATGTGACAGCCCATCATCACATCACCTCAGCGTTTCACAGTGTGGGAAATGATTACTTTCATGAACGTTTTTTTTTTTTTACTGGGACTAAAAAAAAAAAAAAAGAAAAAAAGAAAAAATAGAATGAAAGCTCAGGAGTAACGTGATGTTTTTCTTGGTCACTAAAGTGTAGCTGTCAGCCATGCGTGGCTTGTTAACACATTTTCAACATGTCTTTTTAAGCACTGCGTAGTGTTTCTTCTCACTGTATATAGTGGCCTATAGTGGCTCCGGTTCTCTGTTGCCGTACGCTTCGATGGAAATAAATTGCCCGGCTTCCTTCACCGCACACGTTCTTTTACAGCCTTGGAGAAATGGCGTAACACATCGCACATCAACACGTCAAGCTGATTTGAAAGAGCTAGCACTGAATAACAATCACATTCGCTGTGCATTTGTACACACTGCGAATACAACAGCTGACGCTTGACATATGCACGTATGTTCTGTGTCCGTCCAAGAGTGAAGAAATCTCCACAGCAGGTGGAGCTGGGTGTAAAGCTGTACTCGTAAATGGCTGAGAAAAAATCCTCAAAAAGCATTAGATTGCATGTACAAGTGTGTTTGTGTGATTCACTACAGTCATAAGACATCCGGCTGTCAGTATTAGAATCTCTGGGTCGTGTGTTTGAAAATAAAATTACTCTCCACACCACAAGGCGGCAGAAATCTGTATTTAGACTAAAAACAACCAATAATCCACTATCAGAACTGCATGAAAGGGAAATAAAAAAGGAAACTGTCTATCCCAACAGGGGCAAAAAAGATCTCTGATGTGGCAGAAACACAAAGCCAGTTCTCCAAATCACTTCCTTCTGGACTAAGTAGTATGAAACTATTCTTTTGTGGTCTGGGACGTAGCCGAAGAAACTTCCACAGCATTGGGAAAAGCTGCTCGTAACAGTGCTCAAAAACCTCTGACACTTTATTTTTCCCCCCATCTCCGAGGGTCTTAACTTAGGGCCCTTGGAATCATCCCTATGTTTCTACCCCAAATTTGTGACCTCAAAAACGTGCCTGTTGCTTGCTGTGCTCGCTTCACTTAAGATATATTCCCACCAGGTTTCCACTTCAGATCAGCAACAGAAAACCGAACGCTGATGTCCACTGACAAGATTGATGTAGATGTTAAGTGACATATAAGAGGACAACATGGCACTGTTTTCTCCCATCATATGTCCTTTAATGTTAGGATTGAAACGAGAGTCACCATCTTGTGAAAACTAGAGCCAGACACTAGAGGGAAACATTCAGAAATGTTTTGACTTCAATTTCAGTCCTAACAAACAAAATGATGCCACTCAGCCACTGATGCTCGATCAGACCTGGTCCCGTATTCACGAAGATTCTTAGTGTAAAGAGTTTCTCTTAGTGATGAAATTTTAAGAAATTTTAAATTATAAATTAAAGAGAAGACCTAAAAATTTTAACCCTTAAAAGAGTTCTAAAGGTCAAAAAGTGTTGGAGTTTCTTTATCAGAGGAGAAAATGGCTGAAAGATGAAAAGGAGAAGAAATGTATTGTATACATTATTTAATAATGATAGTGAGTAAATAAGATGATACAGATTAGATCGTGTAGGGATTCTTTTTGTGACCAATCATATTAGAGATAACATCTCAGTACATAATTATATCATTTCTGTCTCTGTATCATTTAGAGATACTCTAACATCTCTGAAACAGAGACAAAATGCCATATAATTTGTCTCTATGACATTTTTGCTCCGTGTCAGAGATGTTTACATTTACATTTACATTTACATTTAGTACATTTATAACATACAGATGTTAGAACATCTCTAATATGATCGCTCATGAATGGAATCCCTACAGGATATTGTCTCAGATATCTTAACGTAGAGACAGCTTCATTTTTTTTTATTAGTCAACCAATCACCAGTAACGGTTTAAGCCCCGCCTCCTTTCTAAGACAAATGTCGGTGTATTTTCCTTGCTCAGAGTTGCTCTGTGATTGGTCCTGAATCACTCTGAAGATTAGATTCCTAGTTAGAAATTTTTAAGCTAAATCAGGAGCTCTATGAGAATCTTTACGAATTCGAACCCTGTTGTCTTGATGTCCTGATATTCTGATGTCCAGCGGTTACAATGGCAAGTCAGAGCTCTACACTCACTTGTGTTCTTTAAGGGTTGTTAGTATAGTTATAGAGTTCTTAAAAATCTCCTATTCAATAATTTCAGATTTTTTTTTTTTTACTATTTATCCTAAAAGGAACAGATTAACAGGGGTGTAACACAATGTCACTTCCCCACACTGTTACACATCATTTTTTGGGTAAAGGATTACACAGATATTTGTTTAAAGCCCAACGCCTGAGTGGCGTCCCATAAAAAAAACCCCGTAAAACACTAGAAATAAAACTTTGAGGTGAAACTGGCAGCAATGTCAGCATGATGTGTGAATTCTTCTTCTCATACTTCCTCAACCTCAGCTATTTATACTGACCATTTAGTTTTGTTTCTACCTGCCCTTGATGTTTTTCTGCATGTTGACTAGTTCAGTGTTTTCAATGAAGTTCATGGTTCTGTTTTCCAAAATGTGAACAAACTACAGCTAGAGTAATGAAGAAGATATCCAGGTTTCCATGATGTTTCCATGACCCCCATCGTAATTACATGTGAATATGGCACGTATATCGTAAATATGGCAGGTCGATGACCTAGCCTACCTATCTTAAAAAATGGTGATCAGTATGAGATAGTATACTGTATACTGTATTAATGTACGTTTAGCTAATGAATTCTAATAGAATGTTTGTTCAGTAAATAATTCTATCTGCTATAAAGAACAATGGTGTTAACCCTAAAATAAAATTGCTAAAGCTACGTATCAGGCTTAGTGGTTAGCACGTTCGCCTCACACCTCCAGGGTTGGGGGTTCGATTCCCGCCTCCGCCTTGTGTGTGTGGAGTTTGCATGTTCTCCCCGTGCCTCGGGGGTTTCCTCCGGGTACTCCGGTTTCCTCCCCCGGTCCAAAGACATGCATGGTAGGTTGATTGGCATCTCTGGAAAATTGTCCGTAGTGTGTGATTGCGTGAGTGAATGAGAGTGTGTGTGTGTGTGTCCTGCGATGGGTTGGCACTCCGTCCAGGGTGTATCCTGCCTTGATGCCCGATGACGCCTGAGACCCGAGGTAGTTCGGATAAGCGGTAGAAAATGTGTGAGTGAGAGAAGCTTCGTATCATACACGCATTGAAGTATCGTATCGTACTCACTGAGATTCTGTCTAATGACAGCACACTGAGCAACGTTAGACTGTTGATGGCTACATTAACTTAGTTGTCGGAAGATACAGAAAGGATGACGATGATAAAGGAGCAAAAAAACTCGCTCTTAAACAACCGACTCTGTCGAACGCTAACATGGCAGGAGCCCAACGTATCTACGATTGCCTGCTGCTTTTTTGTCATATCGCTATAGTCCATCGTAAGATCGAAACTCGTAAGCCGGGCTCTATCTTTTCAGAGAGTATCTGTAGTTAATTCAAACTCACTTGACCCTGACCGGTATTTACTAAAGATGTTGAAAACTCAATTGTGCACTGCTGTGTATTCATGTTCATGTTAACAAGCTAACTCTATCTCTCGTTGTTGTTTCATTCTGACCTCATGTGTAAGATCTTTATCTTAATCTATTGCTCCATGGATCTTTCTGAAAAAAAAAAAGCCCTTAATATTTGTGTCTATATTTGTATGTGTTTACATTTCTCTCTCTTTGTGTTTACTGCAATTATCTTGCACTTGATTGTAAGTTAAAAGCTTTTTCAGCAACGTATGCAGCAGTAAATTGGATGTTGTCTCACTTTCAGTAGAAGTAGCTACCAAACAACATGTAAAATGTAAATGCATAGACAGCCCATGATGCTTGGGATTGCTGTGGATGGAACTACTTGGAGACTATCACGCCATCTTCAACCTGCTATCGTTTGGTACAGCTTTGTGATCAGGTCTTCATCGGTGAACATTTGAATATTTCCGAAGCATCCTGGCCTATTGGTTCCTCAGGAGCTCTTGGTTGTACAATTCCACTGGACTATAAACTGTTGTAGTAAAGACATTATTTACATTTACATTATTTCCTGTCCAGTGACACTGAGGTTCCCTTCTGAGTCTGGATTCTTAGTCTGAGTTGATAGATGTTAGAGATAAATAATAACTTCATTCTAAACTCCCGTAAAGCTGCTTTGAGACAATGTAAATGTGTTTTGAACGTGCTATAAAAAGTACATTGAATTGAATTAAACGCATGTTTGACTTGATCAACAACTCTATGTTGCCAGTGTTGCTGTTTCTCCTTCATTAGCTTGTTTGCTCAGTGTCGTGTCGCTTTAACGAAAACGTTGCAGTTTAGCTTTTAGCAACGAGGCATAATCTTCTAGATCAGACAGAGAGCGGAGAATGGCATCGCCATGCAGGCTGACTCCAGACACATTCCTGTGGGCAGCCAGAGAATATGTTTTTAGGCGTGTGTGTTTGTGTGTGTGTGTGTGTATGTGCCTGGCAGCCTCAAACTCTCTGCAATGTTGTTTGTGACAGGGAGAAAGCACGGTTTGTATGCTGTGGTCAGGAGGTTGGATTCAGACGAGGCTTTTCCACACTGGCTGCTCTGCTCCCCGCCTCCTTCCTCTTCGTTCCTGCCCACCTCCATATGCTCGCTCTGTATCGAATATCAGAATTGAAGCAGGAGAACAAGACTGTACAGATTTCTACATTTTGGAAAACGATATAGAGGTTGGGCAAGTAAAATGCTGCGTGAACCGTGGGTAACGTCCAAGATGTAAGATAAATAAGCCAGAGCCGGAGTGCCAAAAAAATAATGGTCTAAACATTGTCCAGAAACCTGGAGCTAATAATGTTTTCATTTCTGAAGCAGTTTCAGATGGTATAGAGTCAAATTCCACAAATATCACTATGCTGTTCTCTTTGAGAAAAAAAAACCCACTGGTAATAAACTTTAAATAAAACTCGAATTTCTTAAAAATGTGTGTATTATGCTTTTTGTAGCTAAATCAGTCTCTTCATTCTCTTTTACATGGATCATAATGCAAGAACCAGCGTCACTGGTTTCATCCTGAGCTCGGTATGGGGTTCACCTACGTTCTCTGGTTTTTTCCTCCACCTCTTAAAAACCTGCCAAAAGTTGAAATGGACACTTTTGATACATACGAATGTGTGAACATGTGTGTCTTCTGCCCCGTGTCCCATTTAGGGTGAAATCCCCCCCTCATACACAGTGTTCCCAGGATTCAATAAAAAATAAAGCGTTTACAGCCAAGACTTTCAAACCAGTGCAGAGGGATATTTTCATTATTTGACTTCTCTGAGACTTGGTTTCAATAAGCATCATGGCTGCAACAACATACAACAAAACACACTTCATGCAGCATGCAACCAAGAAACCACATGATATTTATACTAATGACAGTCCTGGGGAGGTCTCAAAACAATGAAGTGGTGGTTTGGAGTTTGGAAATTCATGCAAACCACAAACATATGAACTGCCATGTTGTTCTTACTCAGAAGTCATCAGTGCACCTTTTTCTGGTTAAAGCAAAAAGATGCAGGTTAGAGGATTTTTATCCCAATCTTTGCGGCATGTACATCAGCTTTTGAAAAGTGCCTTTTATTGAGAGAATGAGTTGAAAGAGAGAATGACCTTCTGCTGCAGTGTTTAGCTTTGTCACGATCAGCGGGTTTGCACAGAGAATCTGCTCATAAGGACGCGTTATTACATTCAGTGTTGTGGAAATAGGTAAACAATGATAAAGCATATTATTAAAAGAATGAAATGATGCTGTAACGAACCAGACGGTAAACTGTCTGACGGTTGAATCCATGTACTGATTTTAAGGATAAACAGACAGGCTAACAAATCCAAATCACAGCGCAAAAAGCAGGTCAAGAAGTCTGAAATACACGTGGAGGCAGTCGGCATAACAAACAAATCCAAATCACAAAGACAAACAGAATAATCTGTAAAACGTGGCACAAAGTCGACAAAGAAAAGTAACACTAAATATAGCAAAACAAACATCTTGGTAAGATAGTGGACGCTAGCAATACTTTGTGTCATGGTGCTGCTAGCATCTATCATAAATGTCAACTATACCGAAAAAAGTGGAAGTTTTACCCAGTATTCTGGTGACTTCTCCCTCCAGTGGGCTGGAGGGGGATTGGCTGTTTGTGTTCTTACAGCTGCATTATTATTATTATTATTCATCATTCATCTTCTACCGCTTATCCGAACTACCTCGGGTCACGGGGAGCCTGTGCCTATCTCAGGCGTCATCGGGCATCAAGGCAGGATACACCCTGGACAGAGTGCCAACCCATCGCAGGGCACACACACACTCTCATTCACTCACGCAATCACACACTACGGACAATTTTCCAGAGATGCCAATCAACCTACCATGCATGTCTTTGGACTGGGGGAGGAAACCGGAGTACCCGGAGGAAACCCCCGAGGCACGGGGAGAACATGCAAACTCCACACACAAGGTGGAGGCGGGAATCGAACCCCGACCCTGGAGGTGTGAGGGGAACGTGCTAACCACTAAGCCACCGTGCCCCCAATTATTATTATTATTATTATTATTATTATTATTATTATTATTATTATTATTATTATTATTATCCTTCCAGTGTTTAAAGTTTTTATCCTACACATGGTCACAGGGAATCTGGAGTCTAGCCTACGGGGCCCGGGCCACAAGGCACTGGACATTGTGGATGGGGTGCCGGTCCATTACTGGGCAGAATCACACACTCACTCAACCAACACACAGTATTAACAATTTAGAGATGCCTGTTAGCCTCTGGTGTATGTCTTAGGACTGAGGGAGAAGACTGAAGAAGCCAGAGGAAATCACATTGAGAACCTGCAAAGTCCACAAACTGGTCATAAGTAGAAACTGGGAATTTAACAACAACTAGATTTAAAAACTATCCATAAATTTCATTATTGGAAAACGTAGCTACAATAATAGCTATACTGCTCATATCGATGCTTCTGATCCATATTCATGTTTGATCAAGTAAGAAAATGAGTGAAGAGAACTTACAGCTTTTAGCTTGTAAAGGTGGATAACGCTAGCAGGGAGTGCTGCAGGTAATGAGCTGATGACTTGCGCTGATGACTTGCGAAACCTGACACCTGTTTATCAACCAGCTATCTAGTGTTTGGTCATCAGGACAATCTGTAACAATCTACACGAGGTGAACTCAACCCTCTACATGTTGGTGAATGTGGTGAAAGTCTGAGGAAAAGACGAGTTGAGCTGAGGAAAAGAGGAATATGGAAAATATCAGACGGTGGAGTGAAATGTTAAAGGCCATGTTTGGCTGACGTCTTCAAAAGTGTCCTCGAGCCGTACGCTCTCGGCTCGGTGTAGGTACATCGGTAGAAGTAAGAGTTAAAATGTTACTAAAAGATTTAAAGATTCCCTGTTGCTGTTGGATCTGGCAAAAGCTTCTACGAGCACATCATGCAACACGGCTGTATCCTGGATCAGCCCAGTGTTACTAAACAGTGTTACATTCAGACTGCAAGTCATTTTGACATGCGAAGTGTTTGACACATTAGGCATTGATGTCCACATCTGTGCAGGGACATGCTGATACTCATCTCTAGAACATCAGTACAGTGAGAATATTGGTGTTCAAAAGCAGGAGATTTGATTGACAGTTTTGGGGCAAAGAACGGTTCAGATTGTGGAGCTGAAAAAACACAATATGAACGTGATTTTTTTTCCCAATATTTGATTGACTTTGTATATGTTACATTAAATAAAGTTTTTTTTTCTATGATGTATAGAAATAAATTACATTTTTCCATTTTTTTTTATTTGCTAGGAGTAGAATTTACCTTTAAAAACAGAAAGTTCAAATGATCGGTTATGTTTCTGTGATTATGAAAATCAAAGCCAATAAAATTCAAAACTGATTATATTGTATATATATAATCTATAATATATTATAATATATAATAATATAACATATAATATATAATGTATTTATATATTGTGTATATATAAATTCAAGATCTTTAACTGAGCAAAACTAAAAAAAAACAGATCCCAAAAAAAAATTAGTTAAAAATTATTAATTAATTAATATATAAAAAATTCTAATTTAAAAACATTTAAATGCAAATTCTTTTTTTAAATAAAATAAAATGAAAAGTATAAAACTTCTGATCTCTAAAATAGATTTTATGTAAATTATAGCAACGTTTTCTACAGTGATGTAAACATCTGATGTTTAGTTTAGTTAATGTTGTAGCTAGTTAAGCTATGCTAACATTTTCATGAGAGTAAACAAGGAATTTCAGTACAACATTAACATTTAGCTCAGTTCCAGTTCAAATCTTCTGTTTTTACCTCAGTTACTCCACGTCTCGTCACGTCAAATATGACTGTAATTGGCTTCTCGGTTTTAGCTCTGAGAAGGAGTTTACTCTTCTTTAGGAATCTTGGATGTTTCACGTTTAGCTTAATATACATAAGATCTGTGTTTATAAATGATTATAAAAATGATATAAGTTTCTGGAGCAAAAAAGAAAAGTATTGTGATAATGTGAAATTCAAAAACGTTTGGCAAAGCCGTATCTCTGAAATATTTAGTTAAAGTATTTAAAATATATAGGTGTATATACAGTATATATAATTTTTATTTTTTTTATTATTTTTTTTGCTGTGTCTCAGCTGTATCTGCACAGTGTCCATTTTAGAGGAGGGTTTGGGGAGTAGTCATGGATTTTTTATTTTTTTATTTTTTTGCTTCTCTGTGACTTGCGTAACTTCTTTTTCTCCGAATCCATTACTGTTGACTAATGACATGCACGTATGAACTGCAGCTCAGACAGAACGCATACGAGAGAGCGGGGCAAAGGTAACACTGATACCATGGATACCGTGTTGTGTATACGTTAATACAGGAGGTCCTGTTTGCCCTCTGAGGCAGCGGCTCTGACTAACAGACAACTTTTCCAGTTATTTTTTTTTTCTTTCTTTTTTTTTCCTCCCCCTTCTCTCTCTTTGCTCCGACCTCCTTCGAGTGAGCGAAACAGATGTGAAGCAACAGTGTTCAGAGTTCCAGGGCAGAGAAGGTGAATGTGCAGATGTTGCAGTGACCGCTTTTCTTTGTTGCAGTCTCGCAGTCGAACAGCAGCTTAAAGAAACACAGGAGCAGGAGCATCTTCAGCCCGTTCTTCTGCTGCTTCCGCAACTACAATGTGGACCCGCCGCTTCAGAACAACAAGACGTGTTCGCTGCCTCCACCTGCAGAAGAGAACAGCGGCTCCCCTAAGGTAAGCGTGTGCCAGTGTGAGTGTGTGTGTGTATTTGTGTGTGTATACATACAGTACATATACATTTTTATATATATATATATATATATATGTGCGTGTGTGTGTTTGAATGTGAGTGCTTGTTGTTGTTTGTGCTATATACACGCATCATATCTTTTATTTATTTAATTTTTAATTACAATGTTTAACTGAAGTCGTTATTACCAGCATCTCAGTTAAAGACTTGTTTGTCGTCTCACCTCACTCCTCGCTTTGTGTACACTCCGTGCTCTCGGCCTCTCCATCCTCACCGCAAAGTGTTCCAGCTGTTCCGAACCCAGTGAACTCACCCTGATGTTTACCATCCAGCTTCAGAAACGATGGACATGTTTCCCCACACACACATTCTTCAATATCCACCCACACACGCACCCTCACACACACACACACACTCTTCCACTTCTCCGGTCCCCATAAAATGGCCCTTGAGTCTCAGATGATCGATTGATACTTTTTTTGTTGACTTCTTTCCTTTTCTTTTCTGTCCCACACACACACAACTCACACACACACACACACACATATACTCATACAAACACAGAGCAATGCCGTGCCCAGGGTACGCTACCAATTTCTCCACAAACATGCACATATGTTGCCAAGGCAGGTACACACAGCTATAAATGGAAGCGAGTGGGATCACGTTACTGAGTGGTGTTTACTCGCAAAAGCCTCGCGTTCTGCAGCGGAATGTCCCACCGAAGTGCACCAGCTCCGAGCTAAACATGTTTCGGACCACCTTCTCTTTAAAAGGAGCACATAAATTCATGCGAACTTGGTGAACCGTGAAACAGAGGGAATCAGTTTACACTCCAGTACAGGGCGCCTGTTCATGGCTTAATGTTGTTTCATTGCTTACATATTTCAAGTGTTTATGTTGATTTTCTCTTTCTCTCTCTCTCTCTCTCTCTCTCTCTCTCTCTCTCTCTCTCTCTCTCTCTCTCTCTCTCTCTGTCTCTGTCTCTGTCTCTCTTTCTCTCTTTCTCTCTCTCTCTCTCTCTCTCTCTCTCTCTCTCTCTCTCTCTCTCTCTCTCTCTCTCTTTCTCTTTCTCTCTCTCTCTCTCTCTCTTTCTCTTTCTCTTTCTCTTTCTCAGTGTGATCAGGTCCAGGTCATCCCTATCCCCAGTGTATGTATATCTTATACTCATTCTGTCTGCCTGCTTGTGCCTGCATCTGATGTGAAGCTTTTGCTTTTTGTTTCTTTTCTGCACTTTTCCTGACCATTTCTCCAGAAACATCTGTTCATCCATCGTACCGACCCCATCCTCTGGGGCTTAAATCACTTATTATGACATAATAAACCTCGTTCTCGTCCTTCTCCTAACTTCTCTTGTTTTAGACCTGAACATGATAAAAATCTAATAATATAAATATCATTTGCATATGAGGAATCTCATTAATGAGAATTTTAGAATCATTATTTATTTATTATTATTTTTCCATAAATTTAAACAGTGTAAGATGAATCAGTTAGTTGACACACGTAATGTTACCCTATGCTAGGAGGAAGGGTTAATATGTGTTAATTTGTATTAGCGGACTGCAGTGGCCCGAGGTAATAGCTATAATAGATTATAGCTAATAAATTTAATAGATTACAGATTATAGCTAATAGATTTAATAGATTATAGATTATAGCTAATAGATTTAATAGATTATGAATTATAGCTAATAGATTATAGCTAATAGATTTAATAGATTACAGATTATAGCTAATAGATTTAATAGATTATAGATTATAGCTAATAGATTTAATAGATTACAGATTATAGCTAATATATTATCAATAATCAATTAAAGGGTAAATATCCAGATTCCAAAACAGCTTTTGTTTTAACTGATTACCTGCTAGCTAGTAAACATGTGCTGACACTTGAAGGCACTTGAACACTTGGCTTCCTTTCATCTTTAACACACTACACACTCAGAGGAAAGACCTCTATCTGACGGGTAGTTGATTTTCTAGATTTTTTTATTTAGCACACCCAAAAGTCTATCCGACACTTTTAACACTCAGCCGGGCATGCAGCAGGATGTTAAATGTTCCTCCAGTGACGTTTACACTAGCTGTGTTACATTCTCATAATTCTCAATTCTGTTCTAATTAGTTATGAGGCTGTATCTAAACAATCGGCTTGAGTGATTCCTCAGACCAAACGATTCCTCAGACCAAACGATTCCTCAGACCAAACGATTCCTATATTGTGTGTGGTCCGGTTAGCTGTTTGGAAGAAGACGCTGGTTTAATCTTAACCTATTAATAGTGTTTAGAAACAGCCTGTGAAGGACGTACAATATGTAGCAACGATCACTGTTACCTTTGCATCAAACAACCAGTTTTTCGGATTGTTTGATTTCATTTGCTTTAGAAGCCCTACTGCTGTTTTCTAACAGGAATGAAAAAACGAGCGACGACTGTAGAACAAGATACAAACTATAAGCGACGCAGACAGTCCAAGATACAAGATCCCTGAATACGAGCATTCGACTTCCTTCAGCAAGTTAAGCACCTCATCCTCATCCTCATCCTTATCCTCTTCCTCGTGTTAGGAGTGGATTCCTTTATTCTTTACCAAATCTTTGCTGTATTCTTTGGTTTGTCATCAACTTCAGGGCTATACACTGAGTCTAGAACAAAATCCTTTAGGAACTTTTGTAGAAGGTCACTAAAAGGTTCATTGAACATTTCACACTTGAGTCTTAGAGCTGATATAAACACACTAAAAAAAAAAGAATATTTTAGATTTAAGGAAAAAATACATAAAAATATTAAGTTTTCTCAACAGAAAGTGATTTTATTGTGAATTTAAACACAATTCTGGTGACTAGAAACCAGTTCACTTGAAAATGATAAACTATAATATTAATAAAATGAATACTATATTTTATAGAACTGTAAAATATTAAACGTTTTTGTTGCATTATGGGATCGATTTTCAGCTCAGGTTTTTGAGGAGCTCGGTGTATGAGTTTATTCTTAGAAAATAAACGTATTTGATGTCGTAAAACGAACAGTGTTCATGTTACTCGATTCAGTCTCTTCGATCTGATGCAGGCATTTTTAATGACATAATTTACGCACATTTTCAGTGAATTTTACACAGTTTTGAATTCGTTATTAACATCTTTTACATTTGCAATGCAGTGACATTTTCTTCTCTCTCTTGTCTTAAATAGAAACAAGAAATAACAATAAATGCTCAATAATTGTACCTCTTGTCTTAATAATAATAATAATAATAATAATAATAATAATAATAATAATAATAATAATAATAATAATAATGAATTAATGACAGTTTTATTCATTTTAAAAATCATCCCCATGAAAAAAAAGGTAAAAAAAAGTCTCTGGTGAACAAAAAACACTTCTGATAGCATGGAGAATTACAGAAGCTCTTTGTTAGGCTTGAAATGACTCAAAAATAAAAGTGAATTATATATAAATGAGTAAAAAAGAGAAATTCAGTATTCAGTATTAATTTTTATTTCTCTGACTAATCTTTGATCCTCGATGCTAACATCGCAAGTTTAAGTAGCAGCTCAGATATTTTTTGTTTTGTTTTGAATGCCAGTGTTATTGCCACGTTATTGATTTGATTGGCATGATTTCTGCTTGTAATGCACAAAGAGGAATTTGGACTTGGATTTTTTCCCCCGGAACATTCTCTTGCCCAAGGAAAAATGAAACGAACCGCTTTTGTACTAGCGTGCGATAAATGCTGAACAGATGTTTGTCATATTTTTTATTTATACCTAATGATGCTTGTTAGAATAATGATGCAGCAGTTTGATATCAAATAAGGACATTTGCCTTCTATTTATGTAATCCTCCATCTGTATTCTGCGCGGAAAAAGTGTGAGAGAAAACTCAATAAACTTCACGTTAATATCATATTAGCATCGTTTAGGCGAGGGTTTTAATGTCCGTCTGTTTACTGGTGCCGCAGGAAATGTCAAGGTCATGCCAAGTTTGAGTAAAAATAAGGGGTTTTAGTTTCTATTTGCAATAACTTTCTATTAGCTGTTTGGAAGAAGAGAGAGGTTCAATTGCTTTTAACCCTTGTATGTTGTTTGTATTTTTGTTACTCAGTCAATGTTCGTGGGTCTGTTTGACCCGCTGCATTTTTGGGTTTTTAATTCAACACAATCAAAAATTTGATGTTAAAATACTTTACAGATGTTTACTTCATCCCAATGACAAGCAATATAAACAGCATATATGGTTAATATTTGCCCTTTACCTTTATTACATCACATTTTTTAATTAAAGTGCTACTCGTTTTTTTGTTGTTTTTTAATGAAATGTAATAAAAAAAAGAAAATCAAATTTAATAAATTTAAGTTATGAGTGAGGAAAAAAATCAACAAATTTACAAGGAAGCAAAGTTTTTCAAAACTATTGATGTTTATGAATATGGGTCCCACAGACCCGAACATCATACAAGGGTTAAATGTATCTGACAGATTACGGAGTGAAATATAGCTTGTGAGGAAGTGATCGCTGCTAATCTGCCTTACAAAGCAAGTACAAAGTATTTGTAAGAAACAATTTTCAGTGTATTTCTATTATTTTTTCATTAATGAGCCAGGACAGCAGAATAAGAGCCAAAGTACAAGTGACTTATCGCTTACTAGTGTGAAAGTAGCGTCAGTGTGTCACTGCGTTTGACTTGATTTTTTAGACACATCGGGTTCCCACTGAGAAAAGTTACAGAGTAGAAAACTTGTTCATGACAAAGCACAACTTTTCAGCTTGCTCACCAATTCACTTGGCGTTTGGGTTTGATCAAGAACGAGATAGATGAATGTCTCGGCATTGTGGGTTTGCTTTCAACAAGGTACTCGGGGGATTTTCCTCGTCCTTGTACTTATACATAATTAGCATTCAGAAGCATTAATGAATCTTTCTGCAGGTGGATCTCGAGTTCCAAGATTTGACTTTTAAATTGATCAAGGAGTGTTGATGATTTTTATTTAATAGTATTTGTACTACATGGACTGTATTTATGGAAATTCTTATTGTAAAGAGTTTCTCCTAGTGAAGAAATTTCAAGAAAACTCTTAGAAATGTGGGAGTTTCCCCTTAAAATGAAAGAGAAGATCCTAGTAAAGATAAAAGTTGTTCATAAAGCATCTTAACCTTTAAAAGAGCTCAAAGATCAAAAAGTGTTAGTAGAAGTGAGGAGAACTTTTAAGAGGGTTAATGATAGCGAGTTAATAAAATTATACAGATTAGATCGTGTAGGGATTATTTTTGTGACCAATCATATTAGTGATAACGTCTCAGACATCAGCACAGAAACAGAGCTGAAATGCCATAGTGACAGAAATGATGTCATTTGTCTCTATGACATTTCTGCTCCATGTCAGAGATGTTTACATTTACATTTACATGACATTTATAACATTTATAACATACAGATGTGTGATTGCGTGAGTGAATGAGAGTGTGTGTGTGCCCTGCGATGGGTTGGCACTCCATCCAGGGTGTATCCTGCCTTGATGCCCGATGACGCCTGAGATAGGCACAGGCTCCCCGTGACCCGAGGTAGTTCGGATAAGCAGTAGAAAATGAATGAATGAATGAATGAATGAATAACATACAGATGTTAGAACATCTCTAATATGATCGGTCACGAACGTAATCCTACACCATATAGTCTCAAATATCTTAACAAAGAGACACGATATAAGTGAAGGTTTATAATAAACCAGATTTTAAAAGCGCTTCTTTTTTTATTGATCAACCAATCACAGTCTTTAAAAGAATGTACTATAACCAGTATCAGGTTAAGCCCCGCCTCCTCTCGAAGATAAAAATTGTTGTATTTTCCTTGCTCAGAGCCGCACTGTGATTGGTCCTGAATCACTCTGTAGATTAGATTCAGAGTGATATATAGAATATAGGCTGCTCTGTGATTGGTCCTGAATCACTCTGAAGATTAGATTCCTAGTTAGAAATTTTTAAGCTAAATTATGAGCTCTCTGAGATCAGTCTTAGAATGTTTCTAAATATAGGCCCGGGTTAATAACTAAAAGATAGTGGACGGGACACTACAGGAAAAATAAAGAGATAAAGTGTTTTGACATTTTGAATAAGTAGAAATCTCAGACTTAAGCTAAAACGAGGTATGTTAATTATTGAATGTAGTGGATCAGGAAACCCTACTGCGTGCATCGTTGGCACAGATACATCACACAGCACGCGGTTCGTCCTTCATTGCCTTTGCTTCTTACACACAATGACACTTTTGTATACAAATACAGACACAGCGAAACACAACCAGGATATCCATTATATCGAGACAGTAAAAATACTGCTAGTAATAATTCACTTGATTAATTGGACCACTTAACTAAAAGTAAATTAGTCCTATAGTAAAAAAAATGCTTTAATAATAGAATTTTGTTCAATTAAAAATCTGCTAATTGTTTTGTTGAACATGTTTCAGTATTTTGAATGATGAGATGTAAAATACTGAGTACTGAAACCTGCATAGGTTATTTTTTTTAAGTGCCTATTAATTTGCCTTCTCTGACTTAGTCATTGCTTCTAAACTTCTGGAGCTTGGATTTGTGTAAGCTAAATTATTACTATTATTAACTAAATTATTTAAATGAGTTGCATGAGTTGTTTTTGGGCTTTTTTTTTAATCAAACTGGATACAAACAGAATTTTAGGCCTAAATGGCGGTAAAAAAAATAACATCGTGAATGATTTAATTCTGCTCTAAACAATCGTTACAGAAAACCGTGTACTCAAGTACTGTAACGAGAGGATATGTAGTTTGTCACTTACCGCCCCTGTTATTAGAGTGAGAGAACGTATGTGTGTGTGTGTGTGTGTGTGTGTGTGTGTGTGTGTGTTCACCCCCTCAGGTGAAGCCATCTGTGTGCTAATCATACCAGAGGACATCCTCACATTAGAGCTAGGTGTCATAGCACTCTATGTCTCTGTCAGTCTCTCTCTCTCTCTCTCTCTCTCTCTCTCTCTCTCTCTGTCTCTTTCTCCATCTCTTTCTTTCTCTCTTTCTCTCACATCTTTCTTAATTATACATCCAGATTGTGCTTAAGCACCATGACTTGGCGAAGGAGGCAAACATTGGGGGAATCACTATTATCATAATCTTCTTGATTAGCTTGTACCCGAAATCTTCATTCTGACCCCTTCCCTTTATTTATTTATTTATTTTTATTTTTTAAATCACAGCAAGTAACACCAAGCGTGTCAACAGCGACCTGGATCTGAAATGAAAGCTATAAAGCCGTCACGGTTTGCACGCCGGACAGCCTTCAGTTCCAACCCCGCTAAATTCTAATACAGTAATGACTCTGATTCTTTGATTCTGATTCTTTCTGCGAATTAATCACTGTTTGTTTTTCCTCCTTTTCTGTCTTCTCTTTTTCATTCCGCTGTCCTTTTGGTCCTGCACGCTCGGTTACCTCTCCTCAGTCTCCAGCCAAATATCTCCTACCTGAAGTTAGCATCACGGATTACGGCAAGAACTGCGTGGTGATCGACCTCGATGAGACTCTGGTTCACAGCTCCTTCAAGGTACAACCTCAAACTCTGGGACGCATCATGACGTATTTTGTCAAAAAAAATAAATAAATAAATTCCCTTAACATTTAGCTCAGATTTCACAAATGAGAATTTGTGAAATTTACAATTTAGGAATTTGTAAATGGGGAATTTTCACTTGAATTTATTTATTTATTTATTTATCATCATCATCATCATCATCATCGTTGATTACTCATTAGTACAAAAACATGTATTACATCAAATCAAGTGCAAATGTTTGTATAGCCTAAAGTCAAAAACACATTTTGTACCAAGACTGTCGGTGTGTTTGATGTTAAACTGATCTGGAGAAATTGTAAGAGATTTACGATGAATAAATTGTATCTGATACAGAATGCAGGCTATGAGCTCATCACAGTCGCTATAGTAAAATATTTCACAAGCACTCCTAATCCACTGAGTGCTCTGAGGCTCGGTCGCAGAAGACGCTGTGTGTTTAGAGCTCTGTGTGGGATTAAAACTGAATCCCACGATGAATAAAATCTTCTGCTGAGATTTAATGACTGTACGGGGCCTAAAAACCTTCCCCTCAGGAGGCGCCTGCTCACCTCTGGGATCTGTTTCACTACAGAATCTCCTGTACTTACACACATGCGCCCACACGTGCACACGCACGCTCACACAAGCACACACACATACAGAGCACACACACATACAGAGCACACACTCATACAGAGCACACAAACACGTACACATACACTGACACGCATAAACATGTATACATATACACACAGACATGCATGCTCACACACACACAAATACAAAAGTAGACACACATGCATGAATACACACTCACACTTACGCACACGCACTTGCATGGATAAACAAACTACACACACACAATTTTTGAAAAACTTGACTTGTAAACATGAGACACTTTTCTCCTCTTCCTTTTTAGGCAACATCATTTTATGTAAACTTTATAGATTGTTGTGTAGAAATCCCAGATCAACATTTTTTTTCTCTAACCAGCTGATGTTTGACGTGAGAATTAATTCATTGGTTTCCTGATTGGATAATTACATGAGCAAGGCAAGTTTGAGCATGCTCATAAATATTCACACCCATGCAGACACAAGTAAACACACACACTCTTTACTGATACACATTATACAGACCACAGGCCACACACACACAGACACACATTTTACCACATTAATGCTGATCTGTTGTATAGTTGTTTAGTGAAAGGATGTTAGTGAAAGTAAAGTTATTCTTCTAACAGCAGTGTGTTCTTTAAAATGTCCGCCTGGCAGCTCGTCTCGTTACTTAGGAAAGAGAAGGGAGGCGCTGGCTGAAAGAGAGAGGCCCGGAGAAAGGGAAGGAGTGAGGGAGATGGATGCCTTTGTACATGCACACATGCTCACTCGCGCCCTCACACACACACACACACACACACCACATGTACAAATACGCCCATTTTGCCACCCACACACCCATACTACATGAAAGACTAGAGACGATTGCACCCAAGGGCATGTCCCTGAGGTATACTGCACTGCACAGCCATGTTGAGGGCTGTTTCTTCATCCAAGTCCCGCTAAAACACCGCTTACTTTTTCTTTCGAATCGAGTGTTCGAGATGTGGTCTGCTCTCGCTGACTAATTGCCTGTTGAGGGCCACATATTGAGTTGATTTTGTGCCTGTTCACTTGAAGGTCAAGTGGAAGCACAACATGCAGTACAGAGAGAGAGGGAGAGGGAGCGAGAAAGAGAGAGAGAGAGAGAGAGAGAGAGAGAGAGAGAGAGAGAGAGAGCTTGGCTTTGTGATTTTCAGAAAATGATCTTTATTTTATATCACCAGGAAATACTGTACAGAAAGGAAGTTGCGTTTTGATGACTGAATAACAAAATCTAAAAACGAGGAATGTCCTGTTGTTAGGTTGGAATTTTCTTGGAAGGTGAAATTTCTTGTGTACATTGCTACATGGAGCTCATACGCCCCCTACTGGACATCTTGTCACTTCACGTATTTTTGTTAAAGCATACAGTATGAGCCAGAAGCTTGCTTTTAGATCAGAGATCAGTGTTAAATAGTCAAGTCAAGTAAACACCTAGACACAATCCTCACTCTCAGAACTACGTCGAGTTTTAGCTCAGCGTGAAATTATAACACGAAGGTAGGTTCCGAACATCGCCGGTGCTCTTTGTAGATTTTTACATGTTACCAGCTTGCATCCATTCTCCATTCATTCATTTCATTCATTCATTTTCTACCGCTTATCCGAACTACCCCGGGTCACGGGGAGCCTGTGCCTATCTCAGGCGTCATCGGGCATCAAGGCAGGATACACCCTGGACGGAGTGCCAACCCATCGCAGGGCACACACACACTCTCATTCACTCACGCAATCACACACTACGGACAATTTTCCAGAGATGCCAATCAACCTACCATGCATGTCTTTGGACCGGGGGAGGAAACCGGAGTACCCGGAGGAAACCCCCGAGGCACGGGGAGAACATGCAAACTCCACACACACAAGGCGGAGGCGGGAATCAAACCCCCAACCCTGGAGGTGTGAGACGAATGTGTTAACCACTAAGCCACCGTGCCCCCCTCCATTCTCCATTTTAATATATTATTAATATTAAAACTGTAAATGTTGCCTGATATCAGTTATGCATCGTTTTAACACACACAGCTATTAACCTCATACGACTAATAAATATGTTAAATGGGATCTAACACAGCTCCAGCGTTTCAGGACGTCATTACGACTAGATTTGTTCTGTATCTGTTCTGTATGAGATTTTAATCTGAACCTCTGCATTCTGATCCCGCAGCCCATCAGCAATGCAGATTTTATCGTTCCTGTGGAAATCGATGGAACGGTGCATCAGGTAACGTGAAGTCTATGAGCGCAGAGAAAATGTCAAACACGAACCGATCCTGTGGTAATTGATTGTAATGCAGCATGGTGTAGTGAACAAGAAGGTGCCCTTACATGTCACTGAGAGGATTCATGCTTCATTTCTGAAGGATCAGTTTAAATCCAGAAGTGTACAGGGGTTAAGAACAAAACCTTTCTTGCCACAAACTACCCCGTTCAACTACAAACAACAAACTAACGTAGAAGAAAAAAAACTTTACCAGATGCTTCATCTTTTAGCCCCAGATCCTATAAGCTAACCTCAACAAAACTAGCTAAATTTGCTATTGCTATAATGTTAGTGATGAACAGGAGCTTGATTTTAGTCATATACAGAATAACAGTCCACTTAGAATATATCTATTAAATTATCTGCTAGAATATGGCTATTAAATGTGAGCTAACTTGCTAGCAGTTAGATAGCCAGCTAGGCTAACTAAAGATTTCAGAAGAGAAAGTGGATAAATTAGCATATCTTGAATATTTATGCATCCTGGAATGTAATTTTAATAAACATTCTTTACCTTTAAAAACGTAGTAAATCATTTTATCTGTACATTAAACATCCTAGAAAGTTGGAGTGATTTAACATCTTAAGCAACGGCTAAATGTTTGCTAGCGTTTACTATATCCTGGATGTTGTTAGTATTCTTAGGTGTTATTATGAAGCGTATTAAGACAAGCATTTAATAGTTGTATCTTATATGTTATTATTTGATCAGTTTTTTTTTCTGCTGTTGGATTTACTTTGTTGTATATAGAAAAGAAAGAAGAGGAGGAGGAAAAAGAAAAAAAAGAAGTGTGAGCAGATTCAGACAGTTTGCTTTAGACCAGTCTGCTCTGAAAGGGAGAACTTTGTAAGAGTCAGTAAGTGAAAAGTGCATCATGTCAGTATCACATTGTCACCACCTGCACCGTGTCTCGTCGGTATCGAGACGATGGCTGTTACCTGGTTCAAGTAATCCAGGATAGGCTTTGTGTATCAGACGCGGCCTGTTCTTGGTTACTTGTACTGGGTTGCGGTGAATAAACGTCTTGTACACGAGAAGAAAGAAGACAAGAAGAGTGTATCAGAGCACATCAGAGTCATTGTGCAGATGTGTGTGTGTGTGTGTGTGTGTGTTGCTGATAAGCAGTTGTTTTGCCGGCAGGTCTACGTGTTAAAGAGACCTCATGTGGACGAGTTTCTGCAGAAGCTGGGTGAACTGTTCGAATGTGTGCTCTTCACAGCCAGCTTAGCGAAGGTTAGACTCATTAACACACACACACACACACACAATAAATAGAGAATGTATACTTGTTATGTACTGTAAAGCACTAAAAACTGAATAGTAAGATTCTACTTAAATTTTGCAGATTTATTTTCTTGGGTTGAAATAAATTATTATCGAATCTTAAATAAAATAAAATCGATTATATAATCGCTTAGTGAGGAGATATTTCAGCTAGCAAAATTTGTGTTTAATTTAAAATTTGTGTGTGTGTGTGTAGTATGCTGACCCTGTGGCAGATCTACTCGATCAGTGGGGTGTGTTTCGCGCTCGCCTCTTCAGAGAATCCTGCGTGTTCCACCGAGGGAACTATGTTAAAGACCTCAGCCGGCTCGGCCGTCAACTCAGCAAAGTGATCATAGTGGACAACTCGCCCGCCTCGTACATCTTCCACCCGGAGAACGCCGTACGTCTCGATCCGAACTCTCACAATCTGACCTACCATTCGTGTACAGTCCAAAAGAATCTCAGACTGTTATTAAGTACAGTGTTATTATTTCTTCAGAGGGGATAATATATGTGTTATTCTGTCCTGAAGACTTTCCTGTAGTAGAAAACCTACTGATAAAATACACAGAAATAGAAACGTCTCTCTACACAAAGCTTCACCTTATAAATAATTATAAAGGGATTTTTTTTTTAAAATATGCCTTTGAATCTGTTTATTATTGATTGTATTATTCACTGTATGAACATAAACTGTCCTTTATATCACAGCAAGAACAGGACAAGTCAGAGTTCTCTAATTTCTCTTACAGTCTTATTTCCTGGTTTGTGTGTCTTATAGTCATGTGACTATTTTTGTTTTCTTTTTAGGTCCCGGTGCAGTCATGGTTTGACGACATGACCGACACAGAGCTGCTAGATTTGCTGCCTCTGTTTGAGGGTCTGAGCAGAGAGCAGGATGTTTACAATGTGTTACAGAGCCTGAGGGCCAGGTAGCACCAATGCACAGGGATTACACCGGAAACACAGTCCAGCATCGCTGGTCAGGCCGCACTGTCGCCTCTGCACTGCCCTACTGTCTGTCTAACGCACACAGGAGAGGACTATGGACCTCGTGCACCTATCGGAGTGCATCGCCACCCAGAGACAAGGGCACACACAATATGTACATAACGTTTGTTTCTAATCTTGCTGCAGAACAAGAGGGATTTTTTGTAAAAATTGAGTTCATTATCCTAAAGTAATATTTCAGAAAACAATGAAAACGCCAGAAACATGTTGCGGAGGGTTTGGAAGATGCCGTAGCGACCCTCGACTTCGGTTCATGCTATGCAGACAGTCACTTCTCGGTCAGCCGTCTCCCCAACTGTGATTTTCCTTCTTTTCTTATCTAAAGAAAGTGCCTTCTAAACGTTTTTACAGACATATAAGGGACGTTTTTATATGCTGCGTATTTCCATACCTTTAAAACAATATTTGCTGTAAACCTCGAGTGGACAGACAAGCCTTTATTTTAACACTATTTATTTATTTTATTTATTTTTCCCAGTGATTTCCACCAGACTTTATAGAGCTAAATGAACTGTGATGAAAAAAAAACAGATATTTGTCTGGTTTTATTTTTCAAATAAATAAATAAATAAATAAATAAATAAAAATCATATAAGCATCGTGTTGAATACTGATTAGCATCTAAGTGCAGTTTGAGTAAATGACATGGAAACTGTTAAACGGCACTCAGTACAGTATAGTATGAGCTTTTATGAGCATTTATCAGAAACAAAATAAATGATGCAGTCGATATCAGTCATGGCTCAAGGTGTTGTTGTCTTTTAAACCCCCATAAGAGGAAGCAGGCTGAGATTTATTTATTTGTTTGATTGTTTATTTGCTTATATTTCAGCAGAGGATAAAAGTTATTAATTCAGTTGTTTATTTGTTTGTTTATCCATCTTTGACAAAAGAATAAAACTTCTGTTTGTTTGTTTGTTTGTTTGTTCATCTTTGCGTGAGAGTTTGGTTTGGTTTGTTTGTGTATTTTTTTTTTTTTATCCTTAATGTCCTTAATGTTTATAAATGTTTAAAAAAAAATACAAATAAAAACATCTGAGTGAAAACGTCATCAAATCTACTATTGTTATGTTTTAACAATTCAACAAAATACAAAATGCGGTTTTACCAAAAGTAAAAACATAAATAAATAATCCATTTTGCTGTTTCCTGCGAGTATGAAGACGTGTGTTGGATCTCGGATCAGAACCAGCCACTGATTCATGTTTTTGTCATGTTTTTGTCTCACAGTAGGATTTAATCAGATCCAACAGATCTGACTCATCATGTCAAAAGTGTGGATTTCCGAGAGCTCTAGAGTTTTCATCATTGCAGACTTTCAGCCATTTCAGTTCTTCAGCACTGTTTCCTAACACAACGCCGCTGAAATCGATTTGATCAAATTTAAAAGTTAAAGGTGGGGTCTCCGTTGTTTGAAAGCCAATGTTGACATTTGAAATCACCAAAACAAACACGCCCCTAACCCAAATGGGTCCCACCCCTGTATCGATAGCTCCACCCACACATACATACGTAACCCAGGCAACTAATGGAAAGAAATGTGTCTTTATCATAGCTGAAGGGAAGAACAATACGATTGCAGATAAACAAACTAGCAAAAATGACACAAGCAAAATCATGCAAAGGACAAAGGCATATATTAGTTCTGTGTAACTAAGCAAAACCAACGTTACTCACCTATCGAGAAGGAAAAAAGCAACCTTTCTGCTAATGTCACACATGCGCACTGAACACTCTCTCTTTCTGCTCATTTACACGTTAGTTTTGTTTTTGTTTTGTATGGCGGCCCATGCAGTTTTCTGAAGCATTTCTCAAACAACAGAGACCCCACCTTTAAAAGTAAAATTTCAAAGTATTTTTTCACATTTTAGGTCAAGATCTGAAGCTCTGCTGTCATCTAAACCCATTGCAGTGTCTGTTGTCAGACACATTTCATTGCTTTAGGTGTTTTCCATTCATCCGGAATGTGTTGACACAGAGCCAGAGATGGAAAACGTCAGAAATACACAGGACTGTTTTCTCATGTTTTTTTTTGACGGCTGTCTAAAATTGACATTTTGCATTTCTTTCTTTTTTTTAAAAGAAATGCACATAAAATACTTTGTGTCCTTTCACCTTCTTTGACAGGTACATGAATGCATCCAAACACCAGGCTCATTTTATATGGATGCACCAAAGTCGGGACAAAGTCTGTTTCTGAGCAGAGTCTTCTAATGATAATAATAAAAAGATAAACTACAGTTTATCTTGTTACGTGTGACATACAAACTTCTCTTTAGTAAACTTCCATTTAACGGCTTTACATCTGATTGGAAAGTGTTGATGCTGGGGATATCAACAGCAAATATCAACAATTCCCAATTACATCATAGTTTATCTTTATTTCTATACGTTTCTTTATTTAATACGTTTATGCGTTGCATCCATGCTTACGATAGAAAGAGCAGCATATTGTTTCACTGACATCTTTATACTATATATAAAAACGAGAGCTTTAATTTACAGTCAACCTTGTTTAGAAGTCAGAACTTCGGTCTGTTATAGAAAAGTACTCAATATCCATCTGATTAGTCCGAATTTAACAGGGAGAAAATAATAAAGGGTTAAAAATAAAAAATATTTGATGCTTGATGGAAAAAAAAACAACAACACTGTCTTACAGTCCCATAAAAGTATAGTTATTTTTTTATTTTTATTTTTTTAAACAGCTTTTTTAAGTAGTATAAATTTGACCAATTAACTGAAATTAAGTAATTAATTAAAATTATAATCAAGGCCACTGAAATGGAGAATACTGCTTTCTAAATTTATTTTCTTTACCTTTTCTTCACCTTTTCATTTGTCCTTTAGTATAATAATAAACTACAGGTTTTCCAGTAATATCTGGGGGTTTATTTCCTGAACATCTTTATACACACTACTACGTATACAATAGAGGACAATAGGGCTTCAGCCTGTAGTCCATATAAAGACATGTTAGCGAACAGTGTGTGCTTGCAGTGTGTGTGCTCACCTGGGTGGAGTGATGGACAGAAACACACCCTGGTTTAACCACAGTGTAGGAGGATTCGATGATAAACACTGGGCAACACACATACAGCTGAAGGGAACTGAGTTAAAAAGGTAAGAAATGCTGTGAGATATATATGTATATATATGAAATATAGATTATGAATATATTGTGAGTAAGATGACAGCAGATTGATATTGGACTGTAAAGATTAGAGAAACAATAAGAGAAATGCTTGTGTATATATTCATCTCTGACGGTGAGACGTGAGACGTTGAAATCCTGCACGCAGCTACAGTTCTACATGTAAGATTTTACTGATTTGATTCTGTATTGCTCATGTCTGCGATTTGTATACGAATGTTTTATTCTTTTGTACCCAAATTTTACCCAAAATTTTTTTATTTACATTTACGTTTACATTTACAGCATTCGGTACACACCTTTATCCAGAGCGACGTACCAAAATGCTTTGACCTTTCTACCAATAAAACATTAAGGCTGCTTTACTAGGTCACAGACTTAGGATATCACCAATCTAAAACTCTTTTGCGATGAATTTGTAGCATTTTTTTTTAAATATATAAAACAAACAGGGAAAATACGTAAGCACTAGTTTAAGTGTTACAGGGAAAGGTAGGTCTTCACCTGTCGTTTAAAGACGGCCAGTATCTCAGCTGTTCGGACGTCTGGAGAAAGTTCATTCCACCACCATCTACCATCTAAGAGATGGTGGGAGCAGTAGATCAGTGCTAGCAGAATATATTGCTGTATGATTGATATATACATATATATTGTTTTGCATGTGACAGTCAGCATTTTCTATCCCTCAATTTTTCAAACTTAATGGAAGTCTGGTGGTTTTCTATACTACAGTATGTACAAAAAAACAATCTGAGAATGATGTTCTTTCAGCTGCTTCTATATTTATTTATAATTTATTTTATTGGATTATATATTTTATAGTATATATAATATATTTTTGCATCCTTTTTCTAATGTTCACAGTAATCAGAAATGGCTTGGGATTTGTTCAATTTTCCAGTATTCCTCGAAAAAGGGCTTTTTATTTTCTAATATACTCCAAAGCCATGTGATTCATTCATGCTAATGTTTTATTGTTATGCTCTAGGTCAATATACTGTACACTG